>NC_056732.1:1066635111-1066670111 GCF_019279795.1 Protopterus annectens
ATGGCACCACATAACTATTTAGCATGGGAGAGTCTTGCTTGCTTTCAGAATTAATCAGACTAATCACTCCACCAACTAAGAATGGACACGCAAAGCTTTTGCCAAGAATGTCTTCATTAAGAATGAAAGATGGAGGTTTGAAGACGATCAGATACTGTCGTAGTTCCAACTATAAAAGATGTCAGCTAGCGATCAGTTGGTGCTATTCACATCATCCGCCAGGGAACTTCTGAGAAACCAAAGTCTTTGCGTTCCAGGGGAAGTGCGGCTGTAAAGCTGAAGCTTAAAGGAATTTTTGGAAGGGCACCACCAGGAGTGGAGCTGGTGGTGTAATTTGGCTCAACATGAGAAACCTCACCCAGCCCAAATGGGGAAAGTTTTGCCAGATTGATAGTTCTTTCTCAGTTCTGTGGGTGGTGATGCATGGCTGTTCTTAGATGGTGGAGTGATTTTTGGTCTTGGTTTGTAGTGCTGTTTACCACGTCTCTGTATGGACCCAAAATAACCTATCCCATTTGGTTATAGATCGGCCTTACCCATCTCGTGATCAATAATTATATATTACCCCTAATAAGAATAACTGAGATCATATCCTAGATAATTTGAGGGGACCCATGCATGGGATAAAGCATTTAAGAGCTGCCTTTGTTCATTAGTGCTACAGGGTACAGTCCTTGGATAAATTTTCTCTTTTCCATCCATAGATCTCAGCTACACTTCAATATGGACAGGAGTGAATTTTGTTTTTTGTGGATGGGTAGTCTGCTCCACAGCAGCAGTATCCTCTGTGAGATATTCCTGTCCCTTTAAACTGTTCTGCTGATATTGCAGAAGAGGTTTACATTCATAGACTGAGAATTTCCGATGCCATTTGACATGCTGCTGTGCAGTAAATCTATTAATAATAGTTCGGAGGATGCTTTGTATGCCAGTCACAGGTCACCATTTAGCAGTCTGTAGGATACAAAGTATAGTGACAGGGCTTTGACTCAGTCCATGTAGGATATGTTGTTTAGGTCTTATATGCTTTTAGTAAGGGATTTCTGTGGGTGTTACAGTTGTTGCATGTATCTGGACAGATACATGCCAAAGGTGGCATTATATTTAATGACTGGCCTAATGAGGGGGACAATAACAACTGTAGATCACTGTCCACATAAGGTCCCAAAATCCCAAACAACTGGGTCAACTCTTAGGGGAGTATTGTCAATGTGGTAGTTTCCTTGAGTAAATGACTTCCCAAAGAATACAATAATGCATTTTTTTGGCATTTAGTTTCAATCTCTGGTTGACTATCCAAAGTGTGACACAAAGATTTGCTCCCAGCTTATTTAGCTTTTCTACTATGCCTGAGTGCAGAATTGTGTCAAAAGCTTTGGCCAGATCAAGGTACATGGTGTGTACTGTTTTGCCTACATCCAGTGCTTTTGTGACCTTTTCATAAAAAATCCACCAGCTAGAGTAAGCATGACCTGCCCATGAGAAATTCAAACCAAGATAGATCCAGTGCTCAAAGGTTCCCTATGCTCTGATTAAATAATTCTATGCTAAGTCTTTCCATGGCTTTGCATATGAATCTGGTCAGACTTATGAGTCTGTAATTGTCTGGATCTGTGGAAGGTTTTCCCTTATGCAACCAAATAGCTGTAGCTGCTCTTAATTCACTTGGTACAAAACCTGTATGGAGACTGAGACTTGAACAGTGTTGTTAGGGTTGTGGCTAAATCATGCTTCATGGTATGTAAGATACATCCAGGCATGTTGCCTAGACTCATCAATGCAGTATTTTTATCTTTTGATAGTACTTTTAGGACTTGGTCTAGTGTGATAGCTGGAGGTGAGCCATTTTCAAGTATATCTCGAGCGGCAGACAGGGAGGAGGGGAGGGGGTAAAGTTAGAGCTAAATTTATCAGCCAGTACATTTGCTATATCTTCAGTCTCGGTGTAGGTAACATTCTTCACAATCAGCTCAGCAAATTGTTGCATTGTGCTTTTGAGATTACAAACATAACTAAAAAATGCCTTGTTATTGTTTTTGGCTTGGGTAGCAATTTTACCTTCAAACTTGACTTTGGTGGATTTTGTTAAGGATTTTATATACTACATATTTTAGTTTGTAGTCTATTTTGTGCTGTTCTGCCACTATTCTTCAATACTTTCAGCTGGGATTCATGAGAATGTTTGCAGAATACTAATATTTGAAGAAGTTATGCAAAATTCTGGAAAGATAATTAAAAATGTGACCGGAAGGGGTATCACATGCATTGTGCAACTTTATGATGTTAGGAGCAGTGCTACGGCAAAGTGCATAGCCAGTGTGAAGTATATCAGAGGTAAGACAGGCTAGTGCACCTGAGTCAGTGCATGTTCCCCTGCACAATGCAATAATATACAGCTTCAGCTAGTGTCTGACCACCACAAGAAAGGCAGCACAGCTGTGCACAATAGCCAACAGATGGGCTAGTGTGGGTTTGCATGCTAAAATGACAACCTTGCTCATCATTTAAATGTGGCTGATCGAAAAGTAGGACAGGAGAGAGCAGTGAACAGAGGGAAACACAGAAAGGTAACCAAAAGTCATGAATTGTGGGGATGAAGGAAGAGTAACTTTTTAGGAAATATAGGGCCCATTTTTGTAATTTCCACAAAAGAAAGATAATTGGAGAAGGTATTGAGAGATGGCCATGGATGAGAATGAATGGGAAGAGAGACTAACACTGGCAGACAAACAAACATGGAATACAGTCACAGATAAGCAGAAGAGGCATCCATAGAAAAGGCAGACTGGGCAGCAAATGTACACATAAATACAGAGGATGTACAGAAGGTGATGGGGCGAGTTGGGCAAGGAACAAGGAAAGGGGGAATGACTCATAATGGAAGAAATACACTGAGAAAGGAATAGTGTGGGCTGCTGGCATAATTGGATACCCGACCAGACAAAAGGGCAACAGATGTAGGCCTAATTTACTTGGGTGGCTGACGTTATGGGCCAGTTGCTTCCCAGGAGGCTTCACAGTTGGAAGTCTGCCACTTTCAGGACCTCACTAGATACATCAGAAGACTTTTCACATTGCCAAATCAGGCATCCAGTTGTCAGTGCACCTCAACCATGACCAGTCACCACAATTTAACAGCACTATAAATGGTCATACATACAGATCTACTTCTGCTTATGTGTCTTACCAGTTTACATTGGTAAGTTTGCTTTGTAATATATTTGTGAAAGTCTGCATGGTTAGTGTTGACAGTGGATAACCTTTCACTTACATTTTTGGTTGAATGTTCTTGGTTGATGTTTATTATCTCTTTTTGCACTTTTTACTGAATGTGTATTGCAAGAGAAAAAAAGGATAAAGGGTGGCATCACTTCTCTGGCTCAACACATGAGATGCTTCATTGGGGTGCCCCTTTGCTGTCATGGACCAGATCCAGCCCTAAGACAGCAAACCAACATGGTGGACTCTGACAAGGTGCACATTGTTGCTGTGCCATCTCTAGACTTTGTAGGTATGATAAAAGTTAATGCATAGTGTGACCGGTCCATTCACTACCCTGCATAAGTTTTGTGTGATACTGCATACATTATTTTATTGTGTGTTTTCAGTTTCATGCCTTTTAGTTGCAAATCAGATGACATGTCTTTGCCAGTGCTGAAATGTACTGAGACAGTTTCTGCCTTGGTTGTGGTTCTGCTGATTCATGTTCCTTCCATGACTCTCTAGCTCGCCCTTATGCTGGTGCTGCAACTTGCACGGCAGTTCCTGCCATAATATTCTCCTACTGCTCCTCTTGTTTGTGTGCCTTCATATTGTTTAGCAAGGCACAAATAAAAAATATCTCACTGTCTATGTAAGGACTATATGCAGTGCCCCTCCTGAGGTGTCTAAACATGGAGGCATCAATTCCGTTCTCCAAACACCTACTCTAAATTGTGTAATCCAAACAAACAAATCCAAACTGCAACTCTGGAAACAAAGGAAGGCTCAAGGACACAAAGTCTCCAAAGGAAAAAAAGTAAAAACAGGTTTATTACTTTGCAACTAAACAGTGTGATACAAAAATAAACCGTTTATTTTTGTATCATGCTGTTTAGTTGCAAAGTAATAAACCTGTTTTTACTTTTTTTCGCTTTGGAGACTTTGGTTCTTTAGCCTTCCTTTGTTTCCTGACCTACTCTAAATTGTTTTGAGTTTCTGCAAGGGCTGTGTAATAGACCATTTCCTGTATCATCTGGGGGCTGCACATTGAAGTCATTAGCCAGGACTGAAAGACATATTCAGCATTACCTACAACTCACTGCAAACATTTTATTATATGTGACCTTCTCCCAGTATGCATAGTACCTGTGTCTATAGACCCGACTATCTGGCATGTGTGTACACCTAACAACCAGGAAACCATTTGAGAAGTTCTATCACAGGAACCATTGGACTAAATAAGATGTGTGACAAACATTTGAATCATGTGACTTGTCTGTGTGGAACATAGACACACATGAAATAATACTCTGAGGCATTACAGACCTCCTGGCAATTCCAGAAATGAAAGCCTTTCCTGTTAATGTACCACAGGCCCTCTTGTTAGCAACATGGGTGCACTCTGTGACTCCTGGGACCTCATCAAAAATAGGCTATGTTGCAGAAAACCCAATTGATGTTGTTTCTCTTCTTTTCCATCCTCAGGACCCAGATGTGCTCCTCACATTTTGTACAAAATGTTGAAGAACTGGCTTAGGATTCACAAGGCTGGTGGCCTGTGATATCCTGAATGTTGCCCCCTCTAGGTAGTTGGAAGATTCCTATAACAATGATGGTTAATGCTATATGTACCTTTCTGTCCCTGGGAATGGATATACCACTCATACCTCTCCATTCCAACAACTACAATTCCCTCAGAATAGCCCTGTCAACTCAGAAAAAGCTTACATTCCGCTGGCCAGTCAGACAGTGGTACTGCAGGTGCTGTTGATACCTCCTTCGTTAGTGCTGGTAGCCATGACCCCCAGCATTGTTAAGTACTGGCTCTGATGGCAACTCCCCATACATGCATCCCCAGACCATGCAGGATCATACGGTTCTACTGCGGCTGCTGCTGCTTTTCCTAGCATGGCCCCTGTTATATATGCTATGAATCACAGTGGTCACAACAGGTAAACACTGCTGCACTGGGAAAGGTAAATAACGTTAAATATTTCGTCAGTGAAATCAACTTCTGAAACACCTGAACATTCCATAGAAAGCAGAAAAGGCTGTAAGCTATATCTGATAGTAATAATATCGGTAGTTTTGCACAGTAACTGTAAACAAATATTCATTTCAGTATACTGTGGTTGTTAATTCATGGTGTATACAGCTGTATCAAGAAAATGTCTTCAGAACAGAATATATTTAAATATTCTGCTTATTCATCTAAAATAGAATATGCTTATTGTAATATATAGATGTGATGATTGCACATTCAGGCACTGTTCATTTCTGTTTTATTGTGCTATTTAAAATTATTTTTTTCCGACAAAGTCTTTGATGTGTCCATCATAGCATATATCATATGCCAGCATCTTAATCAATCTTCAAAGACCTTGTACTATGAAATTCTTATGTGTTGCTTTTCTTTAAAGCCATTTTACAAAAAGAATCCCTTTTTTGATTTGCATATATTGAGAGTCAACTGACCAGCATTATGTAAATGTTGCTGGGCAGCCAACAAATCAGGTTTGCGTGGGACATTAGTCAACGTGCCTGTAGCTGCAGTTCTTTTCTCAGGCTATAAGGAGTAGTAAATAAGAAATGACTGCCTTAATTTTCCCACTGTTGTTTTTAAACCTTATTGCTATGAGTCAGTAGTTGAGATATTTTAATGTATCATTTAACAAGTTTGTGGTAAAGGTTTATAAATATAAAGAACAATCCATAATTTGATATCCTTGAGTTCTCATTTAATGAATCAGAAATCTTTCCTGGAAAAGGGATAATAATAGATGATTTTGTCTAGAACTGTTATGCATTAATTTGAGGTAATGTTAGCTATTGCTCCCAACATAGATGAAAAAGGCTTTATAGTTGCCCTTGGCAACAGTAATAATTTAAGGTTATACATATCCTTTGCAGATTTAATTTTGTATCTAGGTTCTTTTTGTTTGACCTCTTGAATTTGTTTTTTTGGGCATGACGTTTACAGTATTGTCACAGGACAAGGAATGTTTTTCTCTTTTGTTAGATAACAGTTTATAGTAGGGTTCCACCTCAGTGGATTGTTCCTAAACTTGACATTGTAATTATGTCAGACTGGTAAAAATATCTCAGTGCATTAATTGGGGGTGTGAATGGAAATGGATCTATATGAAAAGATTGAATGGCTACAACAATGCATCCCATTCCACCAAGACTAGTGCGTCGATGAAAACAATGCTAAAAGCCGGCTTGTTCGAATCTGAACTCATCGAATTATAATAGTTGGCCATCAGCTCAAACATCTGCGCATAATTCATTATGAATACAAATATTTACTAACAGCATATTATATGTACCAAAAGAGGTATTATTTCCATTGTCATCAGTGCAAAAGTAAGTCTGAATACTGTATTGTCATGTTAAACACTACATGTGAAATATGTATAAGAAGTATCTCCATATAAATTAATGTAACATGTAAGATTCTAATGTCTGAGCTGTTGGCCAGCTATTGCAATTTGATGAGATGAGATTTGAACAAGTCGGCTTTTGACAATTTTATTCTTTGACTCTCTGGTCTCAGTGCAATGGGATACGATCTAGCAGCCATTTGATCTATTTCCATTCACAATCCAATTAATGCACTGAGATATTGCAACCATTCTGACATAATTACAATGTTAATGAACAACCACCTAAGATGGAACCCTACTGTAAACAGTTATGCAGCAAAATGGGAAAAAAAGACTCCTTACCCTGTGATAATACTGCAAACTTCTTGCTCCAAAAATGAATTCAAGAGGTCAAACAAAGAACTTAGACACAAAATCAAATCTGCAAAGGATATACATACATATATATATATATATATATATATATATATATATATATATATATATATATATATATATATATAAACCTTAAAAGTACCACTGCCACCAAGGGTAACTATAGCTTTATTCAACTATGTTAGAAACAATAGCCAACATTCAATCAAATTAATGCATAACAATTCTAGACAAAATCATCTACATCAAACTCATTAAATACATCCAACAATACAACCTCCTCTTCTTCATGCAACTCAGGCTTTGGACCGGCCAGAATACCATGATTGCACTTCAGTCCTTTACATATGATATTCTTCTCAACATTTACAAAAGCAGCCTCACAGGAACCCTCTTCAAAAGCCATTGACCTATCAACCACACTCTTCTTACTCATAAGTTAATTGAAATTTGGCATAAGCCCTGAACCTTTCACTTGGTTCAAAGTTTTCTATCCAACAAACACTTCAGAGTGAACATAAGCACATCTTTAGCTGACATAGCACAATTAGCTAGCGGTGTTCCACAAGCATCCATACTTTCCCCTCTGCTTTTCTCTATTTTTATCAACACACTTCCTTACAACCTCCTTCTTATGCCACTGATATTATATGATGATGACATGGTAACATTTAGATTTAGTCCCAGGCACAGGTATATTCAATCTCAACTGCAAAATGACTTACAACTAATGGCTAATAAAACACAAGGTAATGTTCAACTCTACAAAGTTCAAAATCATGCTGATTTGTACTCATGAAAAATAGCCAAGTCCTTTAACTCCTTAGAAATTAACAAAACTCCTACTGAAACAACTACTTCCTTCAAATACTTTTGTACAGGCCCAGAACTTACAAAATCATATTAAAATAATCACGTTGATAGTAAATTCTATACTTTTCTGGGCTAGAAAAAACTTTCTCTTCTTTGTAGCTAGATAGATAGAGCAGACTATTGGTAAAGATATCTTTCTAGCTGTACTTAAATTTGGTTTGCCCAGCACAGCTGCTGCATCCCACAACACAGTCAGAGATAGATCTTGTAGCACCCTATGCAGCTACCTGATCTGGCATCCCCTCAACTATAGATTGATTAACAAAAAAAGGTTCTTTCTAAACTGTGTCAAACCACTTGCTGCAGTCTACGTACCTCACTGTGATCACTGATGTGATTCAGTTCTAACCATAAGGTAATATCGGCATTCATTTCTGAATGCAAGTACTGCTCTTGCCCACACGCAGAGCACTAAAGTGCTTCAGCTCTGAACACAAAAGCAACATCAACATTCCTTTCTGAAGGCCAGTAATGTACTACCACCAATTTGCATTTGTCATTCATACTCTGTGATACCTTGCATCTGGAGTGGCTGACCCCTTTACCCACCTTAGCTTTGCCTCTGTCTGAAAATGGCTTAACTACCCTAAAAACAATTTTGTATAAAATATCCTACTTCATACCAGACTATCCTATTCAGCAACATTAAGCAATCTGGTCACCTATACAGCAAAAAGCTGACCTGTTAGGCTTGGTTCTTTTCAGACTGCTAGATCTTGAAACATTCTTCCCTGTTGCTGGAAAAGTCACCACCAGAACATACAATGTAAACGTAGAATTCTTCCCACAATACTCACATCTAAAACTATAATGCAGTCTGCTAACCACATCTTCTGTGTATTAGCTCCAAAACTGTGGGACAGTTGCCCTCTTTGTTACATCAGTTTCAGATGCCACTTCAAACCATAATTCGACAGACAAATCAACTGCTAGTGCTATATGGTGGGGCATGTCATCTAGCCCTTCTTACATCTCCTCTATTGCTTAATCTTTTTTCCAGCCATACTTTTCTAAAATTCTATAAGCCAAATAATATTTTGTATCTTGTATATCTCGTACATAGACAAAGTTTCTTGTTGCCTTTACATTTGCTTAAAACTATTCACTGTATGTTGATTTGTACCCTAACAAATAATGAGGAAACTTCTCTGTGTGGAAGAGCTAAGATTTCCTAGAGTTCAGGCATCTAATAAAAACTATACTGTGAATATCCCACTTAATAACAGGTGGTAGACATAGTTTCTTTAAAAACTTTCCAAAGTATAAATCCACTAATGAAGTAGGGAAGCACAAGTTAGTTCAAGTTGAATCTTCTTTATTAAAAACATATAAACAAGCAATCCAAATAGTAGTTGGAAAACAAAATAAAGTGTAGAAATTCACAATTCCACTTATATACTTGTTTTAAACCTGTTTAAAAGCATGGGAGTGGTTTACTATGGTAGCTGTGTTGTAAAAGACAATTAGCATGTTCTTCTTCTGGCTTTTTCCTGGTTAGGGGTCACCACAGCGGATCAGCTGTCCGCTCATGATTGGCAGTGGAGTTTTACAGTGTTGAGTTGCCAGCCCAGTGCCCAACCTTCCACAGAAGGCACACACACGCACACACTCACACCTAGGGCCAATTTTAGAGTGTCCAATCCACCTATAGCATGCCTTTGGGATGTGGGAGGAAACCGGAGCACCCGGAGAAAACCCACACAACCACAGGGAGAACATGCAGACTCCGCACAGAAGGCACCCCAGCTGAGGATAGAACCAGAGATCCTCTTGCTGTGAGGTGGCAATGCTAACCACTGCACCACCGTGAAATTAGCATGTATACTTGCTAAATACCCCTTCCGCCATATGCCAGTGTAATATTCGACACAGTGCTGCCCTACTTCAAGCTCTGTGATTCTAGGATATGTTAAAATAAACTAAACTAAAAGTTAAAATAAAAAGTATACATTAATAATTGCTAAAGCTTCCTGAAAGCATTTCACTGTAGTGTAAAAAAAGAAAAAGTTAACACAAGTGTCCAAAACTCCTTATAAATCTTTTCTAGCAACATTCATAAACATTTTTAATATTTTTAACATTTTTAACATAGATTACTTTCATCTGTTATAATTTCTTCAGGTTTGTGTGTCAAGTGGGAAAGCAACTAAAAATTAAAAGTTAAATAATATATAGCACTAAATTTTGTTGCACTAAAAACAATACATATTACTTAAGAAAATGTAGTACAAAAAACAAATACTTAATAAAAACCTACCAAACACTTGAGAATACATATATGTACATACGTATATTCATCTCAAATGATAAATCTATTAAAGAATTTTAAAGTAAAATACACTCAGCAATCTATAAAAAAAAAAAAAATTATATATATATATATATATATATATATATATATATATGTATATATATATATATATATATATATATATATATATATATATATATATATATATATATATATATATATATATATATATATATATATAAATATATATATATATATATATATATATATATATATGAAAAATCTAGTGAAAAAAACAAGTCACTCATGCTCACAGCAATGATATTGACACAGGTCTGCAAACCCTAGAAAAAATGTATAAACAGGACCCATTTAAAATTTATGAATGTTATAGTATTGGAGCCAATATAAGCATGTAGTATATCTGACAATAATACTCAATACGTGTCTAGTTAAACTCAAATGCTGTGCATTAAAATGTTACCACCTAAAAAGGCTAAACTGTCGCAAAAATCATGCATGTACTATAAAGAATCTAGCTCTGCTGTTTGTTAAAAAAAATAACATTATTATACCGTTTGAAATATTCATAGGTTAATCTATCTGAGCCAGCTAAAATATAACCCCTAACTAATATGAGTGTAGTTAATAAAGCCGTCCATGTTTGCACTAAGAAGTTAAAACAAGAATTAATAAAATGTCATGACATCTATAGAATATGCACATATTGCTCTAATGCGGTTCTACTGCAATCAAAATTCCTACTTATAATAATGTGAGAAAGTGTCTTATGAATGTGCCCTGACGCTAATAATAGTACAAAATGAAAATATAATTAGAATAAGCATTTAAATATTTAAAAAAATGGTTATTATAAACAGATAAACATTTATATACAAATGTATCCACTAAACCAGAATTAATAATTAATAAGCCACTACCGTAATATTGCATTTTAAAATTACATTTACAAAGTTAATAGTTAATAAAATTGTTGTTAATTGCAAATAACAAATAAGTAAATAAAGTTCACATCTTCAGTCTTGTAAACAATGGGGCAACTTTCTTAGCTCTAGCAGACTTTTCAGTGAACAATAATAGTTTAGTCCATGTTTTCTAAAAGAGTTCAGCCTTAGTTCCCACATAAGTTCTTGTTTTTCTAAAGTATTTGTGATGTCCCCATCAAGTTCAGTGAGGTCTACATGGTCAAGTATTTGAAATTTAAGCTCAGAGTATCTTCTGTGGAGTTGAAGGTGTCTGGCCAGGGCATTGTTTCCACATTTAGACCGTATCTTGGATAGATGACCTGAAATCCTTTGTTTAAGTTTATTGATAGCCTTTCCCATGTAAAATGCATCACATCCATTGCAACTAGCTCTGTAAATAACTTGTGTAGAGTTGCAGTCTCTAACTGCGTTAATCGTAATACGTTTCTTTAAATATGGGCAGTAAAAAGAGTCTCCCTCTTGAATGTAGGTGCAAAATGAACAGTTTCTTTCACATTTTTTCATGCTCCTTTCTTGTGCTTTAGGTTTTCCTTCTACGAAGATCCTAATATTTCTAGCCTTCCTAAATACAAAAGTTGGGGTTTCACCCAAAAAGTCTATAAAATAAGGTTTTCTGTTATTATGGCCCAGTTCTCCTTGATAATATTCTTGATACAATGAAAATCCATAGTATATGTCAGTATGCAGCTGTCTTTTGGTTCTTGTCCACAAATTTCTTAAATATTCTTCCAATGGATGAGTTTAATGTGGGTATATTGGTATTTTTAAGCTCGATAATTGGTTCAAAAATGTTTCTTAACATTTGTTTCTTGTACCCTCTTGCTAAGAAGTCATTTTCCAAATTGTTAAGGTTTCTCAGAAAAGTTCCATCTTTGTGGTTATTCTAGCTAACCCGTATCCCTGGGACTTAACAATGTTATATTTTGTCTTGGTGGGATGCAGACTTTTACTGTGGAGTAAAAGGTTCACTCTCGGTTTTTGGTAAAGATCAGAGGAAATTCTGCTCTTGTTAATGTCCTTGGAAATTACCATGTCTAAAAACATGGTTGAGCTGGAGCTGTGGGAGGAGGTGGAATGCAGGAGGGTAGTAGTCACTTCCAGACATTTGGAACCATTTCAGACTGTTTTTAATTTTGTAGCCTTTCGCTACCTAAACTGAGCCACCCACGTGGGGCTTTCTATTTGCATAGCTGGCGTTTTGCTGTCGCAAACTAACTTAATGACCCTGCACTCATGGCTTGTCTCTGTAGGCACCTCTGTTGTTAACTTTATTTTTAGTGTTTTTACCAGCTATAATTTGCCCTTTTTTATCTTACAGTTTGTCGTACGCCTAACCGTGTTATGAACGCCTACTACTCAATCGAGAGTCAGCGCTGTAGTAGTTAAGTGGTGCACTCTATGTCCCTAATCTTCCTCCCACCTATGCCAATTAAATTACTACTGGGGCACCCCTTGTTTTTTTCATATACATTGTAACCACTAGTTACTAAACGAAGTTCCCTAATGTTTTAATCCTGTAGACTGGTACCTTTCTATTAGGTACTGTATCTGCCTTTAACCACTAGGCTTTACCTCCCCTGCCTAGATAGAAGACCATATTTACTCTAGTTGTGACTGCAATATGCTACGCTATTCCCAATAATTTTGCTGCATCTTTGGTACACTCTGTTTGAAATCCCGCCATAACTGTAACAGTATTTTGAGTTTAATGTTGTAGCTTACCGTTTATTGCAGTTATCATAGTAGCTATAGTATTTATACTACTGATATTAAGAATAACCAGGCTAATATCTTGCACATTTTATATTTAGTTCTATAACTTTCTCTTATTACTGTATCACTGAAGTGACTTGGATACAATTTAATAATTATGTGTAATACCAACTTGTTCATATGAGGGATGATAAATACGCTACCTAGATTTTATATTCTGATAAGCAGATTTATGTGTCAGATCGATAGATGTATTTGCTACTTCACCATTGTTGGTCAATGTGAATTCTTTATCTGTTAAGTGGTTTTATATGTTAGATTGTTTGATATTTCTGCTGCTTACCACTGTTGGTCCTTGTTGAATTTTTCGTTTTTACCTTTAAAATCGAATACCTGTGCTAACTCTGTTATTTTTTCTTCCTTCCTACCTGCCTACCTTTCCCCCTAAAGTTCCTAGCTCAATCTCTACTGATTCCTGTCCTGACTTACGCCCTACTGGTGTCGGACGATCCTGGCCCTGCCTACAGTGACTGAAAGTCTGCTTGTCTCCTATATTACTCTCCATTCAAGGAACTGAAAGTAGGTCATGGGCTTTGCATTGTTGGTTTAATAGCCTCCTATCAGGTCTACCTACAGAGTCCTATAGTTTGCCTGTGCTTGTGTGCCTAGCAGCCAGTACCTCTCCTTCTCTTAACCTCCACTACCCCCTTCCCACCCACCACTTTTCCTGCTCTTATACTATACTCTTTTTCCCTGTAACTTTTCTCTGTCCTATTTCAGCTTCCCCTTTGTCCCTCTCATTTACCTGCACTATCCACTAGGTGGCACTCTCCTCTCTCTGTTTCTTCTCTGCTGCTTCTTCTGCCTCCGATTAGCCCTTTTTAGTCTGTAAAGTTAGTATTGGTTTTCCTATCTCCCTTAACCTCTATATATACCTTGCTGTCTGTCTATCTCCTTGCTAACTGTATTGTTTTTACTCCTGTAACCTGCCCAATTTTTTTCCTGCTACACTTTCACCCATTTCCTCCTTATCTCCTACTGTATGATTTTTATGACCTAATCCTCCTTAACTTTACTCATCTCACTGGTGTACTCTGGTTTCCATCTTACCCCTTCCTTTTATACACTTTCCGCTCCTACCATACTCACCTGCATTTCTGATTGTCTCCTGCTCTAGCCCACCTTCAGTTGTTTCTACCCACTCCGTTCGCCCTGCGGGCTCACTCTGCTCCCCTACCTACCCCCAATTCCCACCCACCCCCAGGGGTCCTTACCTTATAGCTCTCTTGACACACCCCTATCCTACCCTTCCAATCCTTCTCCTTCCCGCTCTGACTTCCTCCCACCCACACACACACCCCTTCACCACCACACACTCCCACTTTATTTTTTCCTATCCTCCTCTCTAGTTTCTTTCATTTACCCATCCCACTTTAAATTTTATTCCTTTTTCTGTTTACTCCTATCCCCTCTTTGCCTATCCTTTTATTTCCATATTTTTACTCAACAGTAGAATACCCCTTTCTACTTCATTCCTCTCATACTTTTTTACATCCATCTCTAATTACTCTTACTCCTCTTACAATGGCTCCCTACCTGCCAACCCAGCTTTTACTCTCATTCCTACTTTTTTCCACCCTATGCTCAGTTTATCTCCTGTCCTTTTATGAGAAATCACTTTATGTCCAACCTTTCCATCCACACAAACACACTACAACATTTCTCATTCCACTTATTTCATATCCATATATTTCTTCTATCCCTAACTATCAACTACCTAAATTCCACAGACTCACACATCTCAACTATGTCTTGCCTTCTGATAACAAAACTAAAATACTAACCCTTCAAAAATTTAACCTCATAATCAAACCTATTAATCCTACCCTTCAAGATGGAGACATCCACCCTAACCCTGGTCCTACTTTCCCTTCTCCCCTGGTGTCTATACCCAAACCCTATAATACCTTCCTAATAGGACATCTTAATACCCAAAGCTTAAACAACAAAGTACCGTACCTACATGCCCTCCTTCACACACATTCATTTGATATTCTCTGCCTCTCAGAGACCTGGCTAAAACCTATCACTAAAGACACTGAGATTATTCCCCAAGGCTACAATATAGTAAGACTCGACCGTCCCAAACGCAAAGGTGGTGGCATTGCAATTCTTTTTAAAAATCATCTGAATATCACTACCCTTCCAGCCTCTCCAACTCAAGATAGCAAGATAGAAGCCATCATTACCAAACTCCAATTAAATTCCAAAAAATCCCTTTATATCATCTGTATGTACCTGCCTCCTGGTAACAATATACCTATCCTAGAAAATTATCTTAGTTGGGTATCTGCTACTTATCCTCAAGAAACCATTATACTAGGCGACCTGAACATAGACTGGAATAGTATTAATGCTGAAAATCCTTCATCTCATATCAACCTTCATGGTTTTACCCAAACCATTACCTCAACTACTAGACTCAACAAACATAGTAATAGAGAAAGCATTTTAGACTGGATACTTATAAACAGAGTCAAAAATAATTACAAAGTAGGAACCTTGCCAGATGATGTCAGTGATCACTCTTGAACTTTCATAACAAGAGAAAAGGCTGATTGTGTAAACCCCCACTTTATAAGAAAATTACGCACCATCAAACATTTTAATCTAGACCTGTTTCAGACTGAACTTAGTGCATGTAACTGGAACCCCTTAAAAACACTTCCTCTTGAAAATGCAGTACTATATTTTAACACAATTTTTTTATCCATTCTTGACATACATGCTCCTGAATGTATTATTAGAATGAAATCTAATACAGCCCCTTGGCTCTCCCATGAAACCAAAAAACTTATTCTCACTAGAAATAAAGTCTGGGCCACAAGGAGATCCCACAGAAATAACCCTGATCTTCTACACTTCTGACAGCTTAGAAATCTAACTAAAAAGGCAGTAATATCTGACAAAAAAAAAATTCTACTTCGAACTACAACAAACTCATCTTAATAATTCTAAACTTTTCTGGTCTTCAGTCAATAAACTCCTCTCCCCAGGAACTTCCAAAACACCTTCCCCACTTATTGCAGACCCTGATACCCCTCAACAAACTGCAGATGCTTTTAACTCTTTATTCACTGAAACTATACAAGCTCTAGCTAAACAACTTAATGCCAACAACTTCTGCCCACCAAGTAACCTAACAAACTCCTCCTTTAAATTCTCTCTAAAACCTATCTCTACATCTTATATTTACAAACTCCTTCTCAAACTAAAACCGTGTACCCCCTCTGCTGATAAGCTCCCTTCACTTTTTCTTCAAAAGGCTGCCAAGGTCATCGCATATCCTATATCTATTCTCATAAATAGGACAATCAAAGAAGGAACCATCCCAGATATCTGGAAGGTCTCTCATATTATCCCACTTCATAAAGGTGGAAACTCATTTGACTATTCTAACTATAGACCTATTGCTCTCCTCTCACCTTTGGCTAAAATTATGGAGAAATGTATCCACCATCAACTTGTACAATATCTCTCTCTTCACAACATAATAGCAAACTGTCAACATGGCTTTAGACCACATCACAGTACTACTACTGCCTTGCTTTCCTTTGTAGACACTATTAATCAGAACCGTAAAAACAACTTACTCTCTTCTGCCCTCTTCATTGACCTCTCCAAAGCATTCAATATGGTCAACCACTCTTTATTAATTAATACTCTTGAATCCCTCTCTTTTGATATCCCATCCATTAAATGGTTTAAATCGTACCTTACAAATAGAAAACAAGCAGTTCTTTGGGATAACCACACTTCTTCTCTTTTGCCCGTTTCTATCGGAGTTTCACAAGGCTCTATCCTTGGCCCACTTCTCTTTTCCCTCTTCATTAATGATCTTCAAACAATAATCCCTCAAGCAACCTGCATTCAATATGCCGATGATTCTACCCTCATCTGCTCAGCATCTTCCACCCCAGAAATTATCTCTCTCACCCAAAAAGTGTTTAATACCATAGAAACATGGTTCTCCGGTCGATTCCTCATACTAAATGCTAAAAAAACTAAACTTCTTCTTTTTACCCCCACTTCCAGGACCTCCCCCTTACATTTTACCATCTCCTCCAACAGTGCCACTGTCATCTCACCCGACACTTCAACTAAATTGTTAGGTATTACCATTGACAATAATCTCTCTTTCGACCAACACATTAACAACTCCATAAAACTAGTCAACAGAAAAATAGGATCCTTATATCAAATTAGATCATTTCTTACACCATCTACTAGAACTAGGATTGCTCACTCCCATCTTATTTCTACTCTTCTTTATGCTTCACCCATCTTTATCAACCTCAAAAAAAATAACCTTAACAAACTGGCAACCTGCTACAATAACATTGCCCGCTTCGCTACTGGTAACCCCTACAAAACCCATCGCTGTCTTAACTTGAAACTACTAGGCTGGCTAGAGTTTCAGAACTATCTTGCAATCCATCAACTCACTATTGCCCATAAAATACTGTACCAACCAAATAACACCCCTATACTCTCACAACTCATAATCCCCTATAACAATCTCAACTCTCTTCGCTCTTCTAGTAAACTCTTGATAATGTTCGATAAAATCAAATAACACTGTTGGTGACTCCATATTCATCAATTCTGTAGGTAAAAAATGGAATATGTTACCTACTAACATAACAAAGATTACATCATTGCTTCTCTTCAAACAAAATATTAAACTGCACTTCCAAAATCACTGGCTTTGTTCCTGTAGTAAACCTGATTAACTTTCCACTAGTACTACTTAACTTTAAAACTGTCTCTCTTACTCCTTGTTTGACTCTATTCTCCACTTGGCTTTCTTTTCTCCTCCCACTTCATCCTCCCACTGCTTCTTTACCTGTTAACTGTCTTAACTTGCTCTCTTTTCCACAACTAATCCCTTCCTAATTTTCCCTTATTCTTAGTACTCTACTTTTTCTTACCTCCTATCCTTGTTAACTTTATCTGACAAGTATTTTTTAACTTGTATAATGTTATTTCGGACTGTAATTGTGTGTGGTAGTAATTAACTCATGTAGTAGTAATTTAAATTGAAGAGTTTGCTTGTTTTTTGTTTTTTACAAACTTTTTTACTAATTCTCTTATTTTTTGTATGCTGGTTTTTCTGTATGTATTTTACTTCTGTGGAGCTTTTCTCCCCGGGCCGCTACTGAAAATGGAAATATCTCCAGCTAGACTAGCCCGGTCAACAAATGTAAAATAAATAAAAAAATAAAATAAAATAGTAGTTAGATTGAGATACCTGATAAATTTTTCGGGCTGTAAAGTGTCACCCTTCCATACAATAAAAATATAATCAATAAAACAAAGATAGCATGAGATGTGCTGCATGAAATTTCTGTTGGTGAACACAAAATCCTCTTTCCACTTGTCCACTGTTATGTTGGTTATGCTGGCAGCTATTCCAGTCTTTTGCTTGTAATATTTTCCTTTGAAAGTAAAGAAGTTAAAATCCAGTATCAAATTAATGAGCTTACTTAACTTTTCAAGCTGTGCTTGTGTACCATTATGGTGTCTTTCTGTGCTTCTATGCAGTAATTGTGAGGAAGTACAGTATAAAATGACTCTATATTGATTGCTAACAAAATGCTGTCAACTTCAACAACAGTGTTTTTTTTATTTTTCTCAAAAAGTCCATAGAATCTTTTATATATGATCTGTTCTTCTTGGCTAGGGGTTTCAATAGATAATCTAGATATATTTGTGTTGCTTCTGTAAGGGAACCCCAGCTTGCCACCTTAGGCCTGTATGGTGGGTTATCTTTATTTTTATGAGACTTTTGGTATTCCAAAAAACTTAGGCAAATGTGGGCATGGGGTCCATAAATAATTGTACAAATTCTCTGTAATCAGACCTTCTTCATATAATCAAATAAAACTGTAGCAAACCCCAGAGTTAGCAGGTACAAATCCTCGTATAACAGAATCCAGTAAAATGGACGTCAAACAGCCAGGCAACTGATACCAGTATACTGTTTATTATAATATAAAACAAAAAGATAAGCGCTTTCGCTACACAGCTTCTTCAGATCTATGACAATTGTACTCTGGGAAAACAGCCATATATACTAAGTTGACAAGTAACAATCAAGCAATTAATTAGCATGGAAAATTCATTTAAAGAAATATGCAAGTGGGTACATCATTACACTCAAATTCATATAAATAATTTATATAAAAATTTAAAAATGTGCTATAAAAAATGGATAAAGCCGCTACTCAAGCTTTAAACTACAAGATTAAATGTAAAAACACATACACACAAAAAATATATGTATATATTAGTATAGATCCAAATATTGAAATATCAGTGATGTTGTCTAATAAACATGAATACAATGTTTCAGTGATCTTCGACTTCATGATATACTAAGTTATATATATACACATAAAAATATAAAAAATGCCATGTATCATTTGTGTCCAAAATCTATGGCTAATATATTGTGTACATATGACAGTTATGAGAGAAGAATCTCAAAAAACATAATATAGCCACTACTCAAACTATCAATTGTGCAACATTGTATTCTATTTTTTCCTACCCCAGCGTCAACCTGCAGCGAGACTGAAGATTATTTATTAGTTACGTATTTTTTATATAGTCTTTGCGTGCAGGAGCAGGGTTTTACATTTCTGGATTTTGTACTTTATTCTCGTGTTTTTTTATATATCAAATGGCTGATATTGAGCTTGACTACATTCCCAGAGATGAACATCGTGGGAGCGCAACACTGTGAGATGATGTCATCGTAAAGAGGTTTCAAGACTACCTAAAAGGAAACGCCCATTCATCCTGGTTCCTCGATGCTGAATCAGCGCGAACGGATGTACCAGGACAGAACTTTGACTCCAATAAACTCTATACGACGCTTGAAGGAATCGAGAAGAGCTTTATTAAGCTCAAAAGACTACAAGTGCAAAGGACACACTTCCAGCTATGTTTGGATCGCAACATAATACCGAGGGGTTTGCGTGTGTTCACAATGCCTAGCCAAGGCAGGGACTATCCAGAACTTCTGGCACAGTGGCAACGTTTAAACATGGAGGTGAGTCAGAAATATTTAATGTTATTAATTAACTTTTTTAAACCGGAAGAGGCCGCTTTGACCGAGGAGATAAAGAACAAGCAGCGCCATTTGTTTAATGACTTTCCTTCAGACATTGTATGTCCCTTATTTGACAATATGTTGGACAGCATTTCCGTTTTTGAAAGGAAACTTTACCAGCAAAAACGGCACAAGGTCATTAGGGACACTAATGACTTTAAAAACGGTCATGTTTTTATGTGGCCCAGGCTCAATTCGAAAGCTGCAGCAGGGCCAGGGAGTGCAAACTTGGACAATGTTGTAAGAGAGACAGTACAAGATAAATCAACCAGTAGGATCGCTGGTAATAACATTGGAGGTGTGGGTTCTAGAGCCTCTATGGACTGTCCTGTCACAAACATTGGGAATGACAGGGCCAGCAGTTTTGAATCATTCCAAACTGTGCAAGTTGACATTCCAGATAATAATGCTGTAATTAATAATGTTTTAAACAATGAGCATTGTAATGACTCCACAGATGTGATACACTTAGTGCATTCTACTGTAGACAGCAATACTAACCTATACCCAGAGGTAAGGATAGTAAAGGACATAACTAAACAAACAGTAAAAGAATCTATAGATATACATCCCAATGGACCAGTAGTTAGACCTAAGCAAACTGCTTTACATTCTACCCCCAATCCTAATATGCCTGCCCAACTGGTTTTTCCATTACCAGTCAGAGCGGAGAACAACAAGTTTCGTTCCCGCTCAGTGAGCAGAGGCAGGCAGAAAAGAAAGCTCTCAGAAGAGTATACACCACAGAAGACATTGAGGAAAGTGTGGGTGGACAAACATTAGTACATAATATGTCACATTTCACCTTGACAGAGGATGAATTAAGCTTATTGAATAGAGGGCTAAATTTTATCCCTAGAAGCAAGAGCAATATGATAGATACAATAATGGATGTTAGATTATTTTGCAGGAACATGATGTTGAAATTTATGTATAAAGACAGTAATCAGATACACACTGAGTTTAAGTTCAAGAATTTGAGTAAGTTTACACCCACTAACCATCCGTTAATAGAAGCATATATATATGAAACTCACTGAGGATGAGCTTCATGATTACTATGAGAACAAGACCCCCAAAAAGCAGTATTACAACAAGGACAACCTTACATATGGTGAAAGACTTAGTCTTAGGAAATTACACAGTGATCCTAATATAGCTTTTAGACCTGCTGATAAGGGAGGGAAGATAGTAGTCATGGATACGACTGATTATGATGCACGTATGACTCTA
Organism: Protopterus annectens; assembly: GCF_019279795.1. NCBI lineage: Eukaryota > Metazoa > Chordata > Ceratodontiformes > Protopteridae > Protopterus > Protopterus annectens. Next base: position 1,066,656,328 of record NC_056732.1, read on the forward strand.
ATGCTGTGTGATGACTTTTATGTTAAGATTGTTAAACAGGATGTAGATTACATCATTAGATATGTACACAATACCATTACAGATATTTATATGGGACATTTGATTGATAAAGACACTTATGAATATCTTACTGTCTCTCATCCTATCATACCCATTATACATGGCCTCCCAAAAATACATAAAGACCTGACAAACCCTCCTTTGAGACCTATAGTCTCAGGTCGTGGCTGGGTAACCGAACATTTATCAGTTTATGTAGAAAAACACCTAAGGCATGTATTAAATAACAATAAGATAGTTTTAAAAGATTCAAGGCAATTTTTACTTGATTTATACACCTGCGTCAAAGATATGATAATCAACATGGACTATATCTTTGTAACCTTTGACATTCAATCTTTATTTACCATGATTCCCAATGATTTGGGAGTCATGTATGTCACTGAATATATGCATAGATATAGTGACTATCCAGCAGTGAAAATAGATCTAATTACTTGTTTCTTGGAGTTGATATTAGAGAATAATTTGTTTATGTTTAATGATGATATATATAGGCAGAAAGATGGCGTAGCTATGGGCACACCATGTGCCAATAGCTACGCCAATATGTTCTTAGCCCAATGGGAAGAACTTTTTCTCTTCAAAGTTGATTTGTTCCAACAACATGTCATTTTCTATCGACGTTTCGTCGACGACTTGTTTGTTCTATGGAAAGGTACAAAGGAGCAACTCGACTTGTTCTTCACCACCGTGAATAGCTTGACCACATGTCTCAAATTCACAATGAATAGCTCACAATGCAGGATAGAGTTCCTCGATATGCATATTGAAAGGCTTGACAACAATATTATTAACACGGGGGTCTTTCGGAAAAGTTGCTATAGTAACAACTTACTGCATAGATCTAGTATGCATCCTCCACATGTTTTTAGGAACATTATGAGAGGACAAGCCATTAGAGCGTCTAGGCTCAATCCAATGGATCAATGTTATGAAACAGAATTATCTAATTTGAATGATAGGCTAGTAGAGCGAGGCTATCGCAAGCACGAAATTACTGAGCAGTTGAAGGATGTTTCTGATTTAAGACTTACCAAAGGGTTACCTTATTTTGGGCCACAAGAACACTTGGTAGACCGAAATCTAGATAGGGTGATCCCACATACTGTTAAATTTACTACACAGTATACGTCAGATCATCTAGAACTGAGAGAGATAATGTATAAACATTGGAATATCTTATTAGTAGACAACGACCTCAAAACCATAGTGGGTAATTATCCCAAGTTCCTGTATAGAAATAAAAAGAATTTGAAAAGGAAACTCTGCTACACCACCAATATTAGATTGGACAAGAGCAATGGCAGTACTAAACTGTGTGGGCGATGCAATTTTTGTTGTTACATAGACAGCACACCTCACTTTTTTCATCCAGATTTGAGAGAGTATTTCTCCATCTGTGCTGAAGCAGATTGCATGACACCACATGTTGTCTATTTAGCCACTTGCCAGATATGTTCCTCATTTTATATAGGGAAAACTAATCGCCCATTGAGGGACCGAATGAGAGAACATATCTATCATATAAAGAAGGGCTCTGCACATAATGCTTTAGCTAAGCATGTTACGATGACAAACACTTCACACACTTTCACCTTTAAAGTTCTTGAGGTGATATATCAGAACCCTCGAGGTGGTGATGTTGTAACATACACTGAAGGTAAAGAAACCGAATGGATACTACTATTAAAAGCAGATAAAGGCTCGGGTCTCAATGAAAGAGCGTCCTTAAGACCGAGGTTGAGACAAAGAAGGAACATAAGATAATATTAAATAATATTTGAGGCGATGAGGTATTATTTATTTATTTTATAAGTCCTTTAGCTCCTGACTCACTTAATCTCATGGCCCCTAGTTAATATTACCCATACTTTATTTAACTTAGTATTTTTTGTACCTATACATGTTTACTATTCACACATATATTGTTGCACAATTGATAGTTTGAGTAGTGGTTATACTATGTTTTTTGAGATTCTTCTCTCATAACTGTCATATGTACACAATATATTAGCCATAGATTTTGAACACAAATGATACATGGCATTTTTTATATTTTTATGTGTATATATATAACTTAGTATATCATGAAGTCGAAGATCACTGAAACATTGTATTCATGTTTATTAGACAACATCACTGATATTTCAATATCTGGATCTATACAAATATATGTTTTTTGTGTGTATGTGTTTTTAATATTTAATCTTGCAGTTTAAAGCTTGAGTAGTGGCTTTATCCATTTTTTATAGCACATTTTTAAATTTTTTATATAAATTATTTATATGAATTTGAGTGTAATTATGTACCCACGTGCATATTTCTTTAAATGAATTTTCCATGCTAATTAATTGCTTGATTGTTACTTGTCAACTTAGTATATATGGCTGTTTTCCCAGAGTACAATTGTCATAGATCTGAAGAAGCTGTGTAGCAAAAGCGCTTATCTTTTTGTTTTATATTATAATAAACAGTATACTGGTATCAGTTGCCTGGCTGTTTGACGTCCGTTTTACTGGATTCTGTTATACGAGGATTTGTGTGTGAGCAAACTAGGAACACACGACTGACGACCGCTGGCGAAGGTAAATGAAATGCAGGCTGTATAAGATAGAAAAATCCACAAGTGAACCACTGAAAAAAAGTCCAAACTCGTTTATTCCACTCAGTTGCGTCTGAGTGGAATAAACGAGTTTGGACTTTTTTTCAGTGGTTCACTTGTGGATTTTTCTATCTTATACAGCCTGCATTTCATTTACCTTCGCCAGCGGTCGTCAGTCGTGTATACGAGGATTTGTACCTGCTAACTCTGGGGTTTGCTACAGTTTTATTTGATTACTATCTATTTTTTCCTACCCCAGCGTCAACCTGTAGCGAGACTGAAGATTATTTATTAGTTACTTCTTCATATAATGCCATAAGGTTGGTATTCCAGTCACCGTATGCTCTCTTTATTCCATCCAAAGTATAATTGTCATAAAAATTAATCTCATTCAGCATGTCTTCTATTCTCAAATTGTAATTTATAGTATCAGTCACTAGTATTTCCCCTCCCTTGTTAGCCTTCATTATGTATTTGATGTGTATCCTACTATTCAATCATTATGTGCTTTTCTTTCTTTTTTTTAATAAGAAACATCTTTATTGAATTATCACTTATGACATAGGCAATCATACATTTAAATAAATGAAACAACCATATTGACTTATCTTTCATTTGAAAACATTATACATTACATATAATCTTCTACACAGTCATTGGCAATCTAAGATTACATAGCTCATTCAGTTCCTGCCTTCCCTTAAATTCATTCCTCCTCCAAAACATTATTTTGCATGTATTGTTCCTGCAATTCACACTTTTTTCTATGTACTTTGCTCATATTCTTTCCTTAAGATCCCACTTCTAATTCTTTTCTCTCTGTTACTGTATTCACTTCTTCTAGTATGGTTGGTTTAGACTTCGATTTCCATTTTCTAGTAATCACTTTTTTGGCAGCCACCAGAATTAAACCCAGCAAGGCCTTAATATGTCTAGGCAATTCCAATTATGTATCACAGCTCAAAAATAATGTCCTTTTTTTACACCAATTTGCTCACCCAGTAATTATGACAGAGTAGTCTGCTGGGAATTTTTAAAATCTGCCAACTCATTACACTCTCAAAAAATATGTTCGCAATTATCTCTTGCTACCCCATCACACCTCTAACATTTGCAATCTACCTGAAGAAAACTTCTTTGGAGTCTGCTTGGGGTATAAAAATACATATGCAAAACACTTACAAGCAGAGATCCTAAATCTTCTACTTTGTTGCATATTTGAGAGCTATACGTATGTCCTCCCAGTGCTTCTTTGTGAATTGCTTATCCAGTCTTTCTTCCCAATCCTTTCTAATCTCCTCTGATGGATTCCTATAGTTATCATGCAATATTTTATATGCCCTACTAATTTTCCCTCTTTTAACAGTAGTTTTTGTTCTAGATTCTACTAAAACCTCTACCAGTGCTGGTCTTTCACTTAGAATCCACTATTCCTTTCTCTTTGTCTATACTCAAATATCAGTCCTTGATAGGAAAGGCAGTCCGTAGTCTGCAGTTCAGATGTGTTATTGGCCTGTTTCCATTCCATTATCTTTCTCTGCCTAATTATTTGCTTCAAGTACCTTGGTTCCTTTGCCAATTTTTTTCAGTAAAGTCCAGTCCCCTCTTACCTATTTTCTGTACTCCTAATTGCAATCATCCTTATCAGCAAGATCACTTTTCTCCATTCCCGTGTTGGCTTAGTTCTTAGAATACTCTTATCTTAGAATGTTTTTATTGGTTATTTTTATTCTCTTTAAGGATCTACATCCAAAATCCCAGTCTATCCTTACTTCTTGAGCTTCACCCCTTTCCTTTATACTTTGAATTATAGCTTTCTGCTTGTGCTATTTATAGGAGCCTTAATTGCATAGCTCTGAAATATCCCATTCAAATCAAATCACAAACCATCTTGTTCTACTGGAAAGATCAATTGATCCCACTTGACTCTTGCCCTCTACCCCTCCCAGATAAAATCCTTTAACTCTTTATTAATTGCTATTCACAAGTTCTTCTCTGGTTAATAAAAATATGCCATACCTATGTATAAAACTAAAGGGACTAAAACATGTATACTGGTTGTATCTTGCTATCCATATCCATAAAACAGAGTTTCCCGTTTCTCCTTCTTTGTATTACTTTTTGTATAGTCTCTTCCCACTTATCTTTAGCTGTCACACTGGAATGCCTTTTAACCCATATTACTAAATACTTAATTTTATCATGTCCCCATGAATATGAGTACTGCTGCACCAATCTGTGTGTGGGTACATAGTTTTAACTCTTGCCTCTGTTTTTACCTTCCTTAATTTTGTAACCTGAAAATACATGAAACTGTCTCAGAATATTCATTTCTGGTTTTATCGGGCACAAAATAACATCATCTGCAAATAAAGCCAGCATTGAAATTCTGAGTCCCTTATTTTCTTTTCCAATGATTCTAAATAAAATGCAAATAACAAAGTGGAAAGTGGATACCTCTCCCTGGTTCTTATGTTCAAACAGAACTTATAAGAGAAGAGCCCACACACACTTTAATTATCACCTCTGATCCCTCATATATCTTCCTAATTAACCTTATTATTGTGTCAGGGAATGCAAATGCTTCCATTACCCTACTCATAAAATCCCAGCTTACTCTGTTGAATGCTTACTCTGCATCAAGTCTCACAAACAACAGTGATATTTTCTCACATTATACTTCCCTCTGGATCATTATTGTTCTGTTAACGTCTTCAAATGTTTCCTTCCCCTCCACAAAATCACATTAATCCATATCTAGCAATTTTGGCATCAACCTTGGCATTCTTTTAGCCATTATGCACATAAATATTTTATAATGGATTAGGATTGAAATGGGCCTACATGAAGCTGGAGGTGATGGGTTTTTACCATCCTAACTTATTACAGCAACCACAGCTTTCTTCCAGGATGTTGGTGTTTCTTATCCTTTTAAAATACAGTTAAACAAAACCTTCCAGGTCTCTATCAGTTTTTCCCTCCTACCTTCCAGACTTCCACAGGGAATACCATCTATTTCTGGAGACTTTCTTGTAGATTGGTTATACATCACCATTTTTATCTCATCTCCTCCTATCCTAACTGTTAGTAATTGAGCCTCATCTACCTCTAACTTAGATATATTTATTTCTTCCATAAACATTTCCATTTGTACTTTGTCTTGATTTCCATATTTCTCTGCTTTATGCAGATTTTCATAAAAGTTCCAAAATATTTCTGATACCTCTACAGGATCTGTTATCTTCCTTGTTATAGGCTCCCTAAGCTTGGCAACAACCCTTTCTACATCCTGTTGTCTAAGCCATTGTGCTAAAAGCTTTTGTGCTCTGGAGTTATTATCAAAACACAGTTGGTTAACAGTAGTCTTTCTAAACTCATGTATATTATTCAGGTAGCCCCTTATTTTCCCTTTAGCATTCTGTAGTTGATCCTCTTCTTGTTCTGTGAGATTCTCCCTATTCTGCAATACTTTAACCTTCTTGCTACTTCTTACCTATATCTCTTTTTCTTTTATTTCTACCCCATTTTAAAACTCCACTTTCATTCGATCACACTCCCTAATAACTCCTGAATAATGTCCCCTACTCATTCTTTAAATTCCTCTTTGTTTAACAGGTTCATAGGTTCATAGGAGGTTAATAGGATAGTGGTCATATTAATCCTAAGTTGCCCTAATTTTCCTTGGTTAGATGGACAAAATTGCAGAGCGAGTCTATGATCAATAATGACTACACTTGTCTATGAGGGACATGGGTGTCACCCCCAGGGTGAATTTGCCATCTCCCACCCATTTGTCTAGGCTGTTCTTAAATACAGTCAATGAAGAACTCTGTTTCCTATGAATTGGAAGTTTATTACACATGAACGACAATCTCTGGGAGATATATCTGCCTCTTCAGCATGTTCTGTTAATGTCACAAGCTAAATTAACATCCCTAGAGTGAGTGACTCTTGTGCCATTTGACTTGCAGATGTGCAGCATTTCCATCAGGGGAGGGTCAGAAAATGCCCTGTAGGCCAGGCACAAGTCACCTCTCAGCAGCCTATAAGATACAGAGTACAGTGACAGGGCTTTCAGTCTATCCACTTAGGTGATGGTTTGGGGGCTATGCATTTTCTTGGTGAGAAACCTCTGTGGTCTCTCCAGCTGATGCAGGTGTCTGGTGAGGTACATGCAAAAGAGAGCATTGTACTCTATTAATGGTCTGATGAGGGTCAAGTACAGTGGAGTCATAACATCCTTAGTCTTGAATGTGAAGTCCTTAGTTATGAGATGAGCAACATATGCTTTCCTTACTACTGTGGAAACTTGGTGATCAAAGTTCATATTGCTATCAACCTGTGTTTCCAGATCTCACATCACTGGGTTTGAACTTAGGGAAATGCTGTCCGTATTGTAATTAGCAGAGAATTCTGCTTTGCCAAAGAAGATAACAATGTACTTTTTACATTTAGCTTTAGACTGTGGCTTTGGCACCAATCATTTGTCTGTGTTAGCCTCTTCTGTAATATGTTAACATCATAGGTTCATAGGTTCATAGGTAAGGTCACTGGGGGACTTAATGACTGCACCCAATTTGCAATCATCAGTGAACTTGGTAAGCCAAAGGCTGTCTACTATAGCCTGGACTTCTGAGAAAAAAATTCCAAATAGTAAAGGGCCTAGCACAGATCCTTGTGGTACACCACTGGTAATGAGTCTACTGGTAGAGGCGGAATCACCAACTTTGACAGTATTTGTTCTGTTGATGAGTCAATTGACTACCCATCTAATGATGTAATGGTTGATCCCCAGCTGCGAGAGTTTCTCAATGAGACCTAACTTTTCTTTGTTTATGGTGGGGGACCTATAGCTAGCTAAAGCCTTGGCTAGGTCAAGATAGGCAGTATGCACTGTATTGCCTTCATTGGGGGCTTTGATGACTTTCTCAAAGAACTTTACTAGGTTTAATAAACATGACTACACTTAACAAAGTCAAACTGAGTTGTGTCTAGATTTTAAAGGTCACCTATGTCTTTGTTGATAAGGTCCATGACGATTCTTTCCATGGCCTTGCAGATGAGGTTGGTTAGACCTATGGGTCTATAGTTCCTAGGGTTGGTTGATGGCCCTCTTTGTGCAATGAGATTACTGTTGCTGTTCTCCACTCTGCTGGAACAAAGTCAGTTCTCAGGCTATGGTTAAAGAGAATGTCAAGTGGGCCCCTAGGTCCTGTTTTAGACTGTTTAGTAAGCAACATGGGATGTTATCTGGTCCCATTCAGGCTGTGTTTTTGGCCTTGGAGAGCACAGATATGACCTGATCTCTGGAGATACTTGGCAGAAAAGGGGTGTCAGGTATATTTTGGTTTATGCCTGGTGGGACAGGTGGGTGAAGTTTGCATCAGATCTGCCAGCTAGCAGGTTGGCAATTTCCTCCAGTATAGTGGTTCCATCCACTACCAATTCAGCACATAGCTGGGCATTCCATTTTAGATTGTGGACATAGTTAAATAATGTGTTATGATTATCCTTGGCTAGGGATGCTATTTTTGCTTTGTAGTTCACTTTAGAGGGCTTTATAAGAGTTCTTATTCACTTGTTCAAGCTGTGGAGGGAATTCTTTCTCTGTTTAGTCAGTTCCCTTTTGTTCTTAGACATCAATTTCTTCCTCTTGTTATATAACCTGTTAATAATTGAAGCCCATCAGGGTGTCTTGTTTTTACAGGAGGACGTGGTTTTGATCTGGTCAGGTACAGCTGAGTCTATACAGTTCTTTAAGTGTTTATACAGGGCATTTGTGTACACCTCTGCATAGGAGTCATTGTTGTCTGTGATTGCAGGCGGTATAAATATTTTTATACCATCACTTAGTAGGCTGTAATTTGCTTTGGAAAAGTTTTTTAGTATTTTTGCTCCTGTGGTGGTGTCAGTTCCAGTAGTCACTTCAAACAAGACTGATTTATGGTCCGACCTTACCAGGTAGGCATTACGGGGGGGGGGGGGTGCAGTGACCCCCCCCATACTGGTGAGTACTATGTCTAGGTCATTTGAGCCCCTTGTGGGGGTAGAGACTATTTATTTCAGAGCATTTGTGTTGATAAAGTCCAGGAATCACTGGGCAAGCAAGTTTGTGCTCGTCTCCCAGTTGATGGAGGGTTAGATGAAATCTCCCATGACAAAGGTGTTGGGCTATATGGTGAGTGACTTCAGTAAGTCCAGGTAGGTGGTTTATTTTTCTTTGTTCATGGTGGAGGACCTATAGCGAGCAATGATGTGGTAAGGTACTTTGCCTATAGTTAATTGGGTATGGAATAGTTCAAGAGAGTCATACTGTTTGACCAGTCTTGACATTTGCTTGGTTTTAATGAAGATGGATACACCTCCACCTTTGGTTCTTTCATGCTCATTTTGAGGTCTGAACATGTGGAAGGCATTGTCACCTTGCACATCTGGGGTGCTCTTCATTGCCGTGAACCATGTCACAGTGACCGCACAGATGCCAGCATCTTCCAAGGTGAGGAGTGCATCCAGGGAGTGCAGCTTCCCATTATAACTCCTAGCATTAAGCAGCAAAGCCTTTAGTTTGTCTCAAGTGAAAATTGTGTTGTTTTGGCATTGCCTAAACACAGGCGCTATGAGGGAGCCATGCACCTTTGATAATATCCGAAAGCCTCAAGGAGACAGGTGCAGACCATCTCTCCGGCAAAGCAGTGTGGCCTGTTGACCATGTCTTCCCAGGCTGACAGATACTGGATCCACTTGGGCTGACACCAGAAGCTAAGCCAATTATTGAAATCAATCATTTTTTGCTTATATTGTGGCATCATCCTGAGTGAAGGTAGAATGTTGCTTAGGGTGAGGGTCGTACCTGCCTGTGACACATAATCTGAGAGTTCAGTCATGTCTCTTTTTATGTAGTCCAAAGAGGTATGTCTCAGATCATACACCCCAACATGGCTATGACAGGGTCATAATTGTATTTGTTGAGTGACTTGAGTGCATGTATGATTTGATGGATCTTGGAATCTGACAGGAAGTTGACCATGACCTTCTCTTTGTCCAGCCTGGTGAGGGGGACATCTGTATGTCTCACTACGGAGTCACCTATGAACAAGACATTATGTTTTGATGTGTTTTGCCTTAGGGGCTTATTTGCCGAGACACTAGTGTATGTGTTATGAATAGTGGTTACTATCTGCATAGTAGTGTGTGCAAGTGGTTTATGTTTCGGATGTCTGTTGTTTTTTTGGAAGGCTTCTAATGTGTACCTCCGCATATGTGAGTTTATGTGCTGCAACCTTATTTTGTGTGAGAGATGAAGTGTGTGTGCTGACAACCTGCTTGATGTCCGGTCTGTTGTTACATGAGAAAACTGATTCCAGTTTCATAGTGTAATTATATCTTTCACATAGGGTATTTGTTTGCTTTAGGAGGAAGTGTTTGACAGTATACATGAGGCAAATACTACATTGCCTCAGGATGCTCATGTTGATAAGGCTAGCTGGAGAAGTGATGGGAAACTGCCCATCCATTATAGCAGTTTTTTATCATATGTTCTATTAGGTAAGGGAGTGTCCTAGTTAGACTATTTGTTTTGTGCTAGGACTAACAAAAGGGCTTGTTCCACTGAAAGCTAGGGATGATAGGTACGACAAAGCTTCTCTGTATGCAGCTGAGTTGCCAGTAGTGCAGCAGGGAAGTTTGGGCGGCTTCCACTGACAGATGTCTAGGGAAAAAGTTCTGTTTCATGGCATTTGCATCTATACAGGGCACCACTAACCCCCAGTGTTTAGTGTGCAGCAATGCTCAAAAACATGGCTTAAATACAGGTAAAAATAAACACTTTTAAGCTAATCTACTAATAGGAAAGTACAAAATGAACCTTCCTCCTGCAATCCCCAACTGAGGCAAGGCTGGATCCACACTCTTCTGCCATAGGGTGCAGGGCAAACCTTCTTAATGTGAGATGGCTGTGTTAGTGCTCAAGTGTATCGATAGGCTAGATTCAGCAGATCTGAATATTGACTATGCTGTCTATCCTAACAGCACAGTTGAAATCAAGTGCAGAAAATAATTTAGTCACAAACAGTAAAAAGCAGAAATAATGCAGCAATTAGTTAAAATGCAGTTTAAAAAGTGCAGGCAAGAAAAAATGTAACCAATGAAAAAGCATGTGAAATGTGCAGCCTAGATAATTTAAGTTTCTTTCTCACACATAGAACAAAATCACCAGGTCAAGCAGATTTCTTGAAAAAGAAAGCAAAATGGAGCAGGTAAAACAAAATGTGACTTTATCAGCAAGTCACAGACAACAAAATATAGATTTTCTTTCCTCACCAGGCAGGGAATCACCAGTAGTGCTTTAGTTTATGCAGTCTTGAAATAATTTTAGAAAAGACAAAGGCCCAGCAATTCAGTGTGTATTTAAGTATCACTAGAAATAATTTAACCAATGATAAAACATGTGAAATGTGCAGCCTAGATAATTTAAGTTTCTGTCTCTCACATAGAACAAAATCAGCAGGTCAAGCAGATTTCTTGAAACAGAAAGCAAAATGGAGCAGATAAAACAAAAAGTAGCTCTATCAGTAAGTCATAGACAAAAAATATAGATTTACTTTCCTCACCCAGCAGGGAATCACCAGCAGTGCTTTAGTTTGTGCAGGCTTGAAATCTTTTTATTTCATCACCCACCATTTTTATTTTTGTTATTACTGGCACATGATTTGAAATAGTTATTGGATGTGCATGAAAACTTTCTATAAAATTCACTTGTTCCTGTGAAATATAATTCCTGACTAGTTTAACTCAGTTTTGATACTTTGAGGAATAAAATGTAAATTATCTGCAAGCGTCTACTACTGAATTCACATGTTCTGTGCCAAATATTTTCACAAATTTCTTCAAAATCAACCATCTTTTGTTATATTTTCCCTTCTAGCCCCACAGATACACCTCAGTGTTGCAAATCAAATTCCAGTTCCCACCTACAAGTAATATTCCTTACTGAAACCTAATTATTTCTCCCAGAATTTTCTTAAACTCTATTGTAGCAGTTTTAAGTGGAAAATAAATGCATGCCAGCATAATACTCCTCCCCTGCCAGTAGACCCTTACTACTGCAAATCTACAATTATTATCTTTTTTCCTCTCTTCTGTCACTAGTGGAGCAGTATAATTACTTCCTTTTTCCTTTCTCCCAGATATTCCACTGAATAACCATCCCAAAATCCTTTTTTATCAAATTTGCATGTTCAGTTATTTCCAAATGTGTCTCCTGTGGAATAGCTATTTGTTTTCTGCATTTCTTAATATAGTTTACTATTCTTTTTTTATATATGTCTGTGAGACCATTCACATTCAAAAATACCATGGAAAGTGTTGCCATTATACTAAGTTATTATTCTCACCTGTTATGTATAACAGCTTTTTTAGATTTTGTGTTACATGCATACACTAATGCTTGTCAGGTTGATCTTTTATACAATAGTTTCTTGTCATATCCATTTTAACCTATGTCGCATCTTGCAAGTCATTTTGTTTTATTGAAAGCCCACAAAAAAAAAGAACACTCTCATAATCTATTAACTTAATACAAACACAGAAAACTATATACATCTTCAAATAATGATTTTTAACTCTCCTAATAGAACAATTGTCCTAGATTGACATTTACAATCACAGGCTTTAATTAACCAATAATGAATGTTATCTATGCTAAGATACATGGTACAGAATGTGCTTCTACTTACACTAGGTGCTGTCTGTTTTGTCTTATTTCTCTCCCAGATGTAGAAAACAACTTGAATGCTTTCAGAAAACATTATTGTTATCTACTGACAGAAAAATATTCTGTTTTTAAAACTTGTTAGATCAAGCTAAGGGCATTAATTCTGCCATTACCCTATGCAAAATGTAAGAAAAAAGCATATCAGTTTTCCTTATATCATGCTCTTTTGGCCAGGAATTCTTCTCTTTTATGCATTGCACTGCCTAAATTTCTTAAAACTAAAGAAGATAAAAGAAAGAATAAGGAAAAAGGGGGGCAGCTGTTTACATTACTATTTCTATTACACACAAAAAATTAATGAAAAGACTTTATTACATAACACAGTACATGTCATGTTTTAGAAAAATACTGTTAAGAACAAAAATTGTTCTACTTACAGTTGCCTCTTTCCTTCCTTTTCCCATTGCCTCAATGTTCTTCCAAATATTAGTGACATGAAGCAGGCCATATTCTTGGAGTCCACTGCAACTTTAACAAAGTCAAATAAGTCCAGTATTTCCAGGTTTTCTTGTTCCATCATATTTCACAAATGTGATTGATGCTTTTTGATCTCACTTGCATTCATTAATTACTGAGTTTTTTTTGCATTTCTTCCTGTTGATCTCCAACTCCCAACTCCAGTGTCTGCTTCGTTTCTAGCATATTCCTGGTTCTTCTAGTCAACTCCTCTGCTTTTTTGTGTCTCTCAAGTATTTTCCTTTGGAACATTGGAAAAGGATTTTAATTGCATAGTCTACCTCTAGGAGCTTTATTATCAGAAAAATAAGAAGCAGAATTCACTTCTGTTTTGTTGGGCAAACATTGTATTTCCTCCTTAGCATGTTCTGCATCAAAAAATACTCTAACCCAACAGGTAAAACTATTCTGAAGATAGCTGGATACAGCAGCTAGAATGTCACACCTCCTTCTTGACATTCCCTGATTGCTGAATAAATGTACTCCTCTTCTGCCGGGTCTATATTACATCGTCGAACTCACAGGAGTTTGAACAATATAATATCGAACTGTTAAGTTTGAAACCCAAAAAGTACGAAAACACAGAACAGCGATTTTTTTTCCCAGGAAAAAAAATCTCTGTTCTGGTACAAAAAAAAAACCCCTTACTTATATATACCAACTCAGAGATCGCACCACAGTGGAGGAAATAGCAAAGCCATGGAAATGGCCCACTGATTTTTTTCCCCGGGAAAAAGAAATTGGTGTTCCGTGGCTTTGCTATTTTTATGTTTCAAACATTTGGGTTCGGTATTACAATGTTCGGACTCCTGTGAGTTCGATGTAATATAGACCTTTCTGCCTGGTATACAGTTTGTATTTATTTTCCACAAACATTCTACTGTCTCCAAC
>NC_056732.1:1066675111-1066900111 GCF_019279795.1 Protopterus annectens
TAGCTCAACATGTAAGTAAAGATTATTGGGTTTCAAATGGATGCCAAAACTCCAGAATACATTCAGCCATATTTGTTTTATATACTCAATGTTCACATTTCTGATAAATTATTGTATTCATGCTATGAAGCATTTATTCTTCTGAACAAATTAAGGCAGTCTGATCAGGATTACTTCAGTGCTGATAACGGAGATCTCCGTTGCTTATTTTAAAGCTGTCTCGCTATGCTAAACCCATTTAACATAGCGAGACAGGTTTTTAAAAAAAGCAACGGAGAAAGCAAGATCTCCATTGCTTTTTTTACTGTTTCGCTATGTTAAATGGGTTTAACATAGCGAGACAGTTTTAAAATAAGCAACGGACATCTCCGTTGCTTATTTTAAAACTGTCTCGCTATGTTAAACCCATTTAACATAGCGAAACAGTAAAAAAAAAAGCAACAGAGATCTTGCTTTCTCCGTTGCTTTTGCTCACAGCTCTGATGTACTGCGCAGGCACGCAGTACATCAGAACTGCCGCGGATGCCAGACATCTGCGGAAGGGCAGTAAACAGGCATTATACTATGCCATTATTTAAGAAAAGTAATAGTTTCTTTTCTTAAATAATGTCATGGTATAATAGCAATAACCCACTTCTGGGTGTGGGTAATGCTGTATTTACCCACAGTTGGCTTTGTTTGTTTGCTTCGCCCTTGGGACCAAACCACGCCAACCGTGGGTAAATCCAGCATTACCCACACCCAGGCGTGGGTTATGGCTATAGGAAACATGGCAGAAGTGGCAGTATTTACCATACATGAATTTAACATTGCAGCTTTCTGTCAATAAAAACTGCTTGACTCTCTTACAAGAAGAGATAACTGAACAATGTATAGAATCTATACAAAAAATATCACTTCCTTCTGTTGATGTTAAGAAGGTGGGACTAGGAAGAGTCTAAACACTATCCCATGTCCTTTGCAAGCACACTTAATTATAGTTTGGGTTTACAATCCACCAACACGACAGTGTCAAACACTTGTTCTTTGTCCCAAACATATTTTTGCTACATTTCTGATGGTTGAAAGAAGGGAACTCCCCATGGAAAGATCTGCTTTCTAGTCCAAGGTGCTATAACACGTGAGATACTTTGTACATTTTTCATCTGAAATTATTTAAAACTTCATCTTAGAACCAGAGGATGTTTTACAGTTAACTCTGAAAAACTTTTAATCTAATAAGAGTACAATTCCAAGGGAAGTAATTACTATTTATAACTTGCATTTTAAATAGATTTAAAAAACGTTTGTCCAAGACATACATCTTTTCAGCATACATCTTTTCAGAAGAAATGGTTGCATATACTGTTTTCCTCAAATGATTGTACTGTACTGAGTCTGCTGAGGAAAATTCTTGACAAACTGTATTTTGATTGAGGAGGTGGGAAGTATTCATTGATTTGAATGAGCATGAGGGTCATTTCACACATTTAGGGAATCAGGCTTTTGTTGGGTCCAATCAGTGTGTAGTCAGGCAAAGCTAGACAACCAAGGACATGTTTTTCATATGGGCCTTTTAATCGCGATTAGGAGAGGTGTGGACTATGAGTAATTAGCTTTTCAAAACAAAGGAAAGAGAAATTATTTTAATTATTTCAGTTCTTCTTAAATATTTGAGTTGCACTGATAGTGACCTGTGTGATAATACTACTTTGTACTTGTCTGCTCTGCTCCACCTGTTTGCATTTTTAGTTAATTCTGGGTCCCAGGCCTTGTATTTTAATTAGGCAGTTGTGAGACAATTTTGTTGTTGCATTATTCTGCACTTCCATTTCCACAAGTTGAATTACTTGCAAAATCTGTTTATTTGTATTTTAAACCCTGCTAGCCTATAGTCTTGTATCTTAATTCACAGTTGTGGCAAACCTTTGTACTACTGCCAGATGTTCAACCTTAGTCATTTATTTTTGCATTTTTTCATAAACAGTGTTACTGTTAAATTTTGCATAGTCGGGTGCCTTAAACTGCAGTAGAAGTCAATAGTAAGAAATTGTCTCTGCTCCAGTTTGTGATTCGGTGCTTTTAGATTCTGCTTATCTTTTATCTCCTGAAAGTTGTATTCTGTATCTGCCCCATCTTCCAATAACACATTAAGCTAAAGTTTCTGAAAGAGATCCAATATAGCCTTTGTATAAAATCTATAGCTATTCTCCTGTTTCCAGCACAGATCTACCCCCACGTGATGTCTTTTATCCAAGATCTGGAGAGGTTTGGAACTGTGAGTAACTAGCTTTTCAAAAAACGGAGAGAGAATTAAATTATTTTAATTATTTCAGTTCTGTTTAAATAGTTAAGTTGCACTTATAGTGACCTGTGTGGTTATACTGCTTTACACTTTTCTGCACTGTTCCATCTGTTTGCATTTTGAAATTTATTTTAATCACCAGTTATGGGAAGATTGTGTTTGTGCATTATTCTGCACTTCTATTTCCACAAGCAGAATTACTTGTAAAAGCTATCTCTGTTTGTATTTTAAACCCTGATGGGCCATAGTCTTGTAGCTTAATTCACAGTTGTGGCAGAACTGTGTATACTGATAGAGTAATTTACTATTACATATTTTCCATAAAGAGTGATACTGCTAAATTAGTGCATAGTTTGTTGCTTTAAACTGTAGTAGATGTTCAATAGTGAGAGAACTGTCTGTGCTCCAGTTTGTGCTTCAGTGATTTTATATTCTGCTTATTACATACCTGCTTGCATTCTGTGTCTGCCCCTTCCTCCAATATGTTCATAGGTTCATAGGTAGGTACTAGGCTATCTGCACGAAGACATTTATAAGCCTAGCCGGAATGTGTCGGCTTTCGCTGCCCCCTTAGATTAGTTCTCTGTGCCTCTGTCTAGCAGAGCCATTGAAGTGATCTCTGGGGTAAACTTTCAGTTTCCCATCCACTCATCAAGGTTTCTCTTGAAGAGGGTTAGTGAGGAGCTCTGCCTAATGTAGATTGGAATCTTGTTCCAGAACATGGGAACTCTCTGGGACAGGAATCTATCCCTCCAGCACGTCCTATTTATTGTTGTGGTGAGGTTTAGATCTCTAGAGCGTGTGGCTCGAGGGGATATGGTTTTCTTTAGGTGGAGCATGTCCATCAATTCTAGGTTGGACATGGCCTTGTATGTCAGGCAGAGATCACCTCTGAGTAGGTGGTATGTGGCAGAGTACAGCTGGAGTTTCTTCAGTCAAGCTGCATAGGGCATCTGCTTGAGGCCAGTGATCCTCTTGCTGAGATACTTCTGTGGACTTTCCAGTTGTTGCAGGTGTCTTATAAGGTACATCCCAAATGGGGCATTGTACTCTATGATGGGTCTGATGAGTGATGCGTAGAGGGGCCCAATGACCTCTTTTGATCTGGATGTGAACCCTTTTGTGATTAGGTGGGCCACATAGAAGGATTTTATAACCACTTTGGCAATGTGATTATCAAAGGAGAGGTTACTATCTACTTGGGTCCCCAGATCCCTTATTACATCTTCCTTATTTAGGGGGCTACCACCTATGTGGTAGTTTGTAGGTACTTTGTATTTTACAAAGGGGATGACTATGCGCTTTTTGGCATTTAGCTTGAGGCCATGGTTTTGACACCAGGTATCTGTCTCAGTGAGACCCTTTTGGAGAATGTCTGTGTCAGCTGGAGTGTCAATTATAGCCCCTAGTTTGCAGTCGTCTGTGAACATGGTCAGCCATAGACCTCCTCTGCTTGCCCATGCCTCTGAGAAGTATATGCCGAACAGGAGGGGTCCTAGGACTGAGCTTTTGGGAATGCCACTTTTAACCGGTTTAGAGTCAGACCTAGCTCTCGCAAGTCTTACCATGTGGGTCTGTCCGTGAGCCAGTTGGCAACCCATCTTGTGATGTAGGGGTTTTTGTTCAGGCTGGTGAGCATATCTATAATACCTGAGTGGGGAATGGTGTTGAAGGCCTTTGCAAGGTCTAGGTAGGCTGTGTGGA
The DNA here is from genome assembly GCF_019279795.1 of Protopterus annectens. Lineage (NCBI taxonomy): Eukaryota > Metazoa > Chordata > Ceratodontiformes > Protopteridae > Protopterus > Protopterus annectens. The sequence goes on from NC_056732.1 coordinate 1,066,679,100, forward strand.
CCACTTTTCTCTCATCTATAGCCTTGGTAACTGTGTCAAAGAAGTACACCAGGTTTAGGAGGCATGATCCATCCTTAACAAAGCTGAACTGGGTAGGGTCCAGTGTTTGGAGGTTTCCAAAGTCTCTGTTAATGAGATCCATGAAGATGTACTCCATAGCTTTGCAGACCAAGCTAGTCAGGCTTATGGGGCGATAGTTCCCAGGGTCCGTTGTGGCTCCACCTTTGTGGAGTAGAATAACTGTTGCTGTACGCCACTCTGTGGGCACATAGCCTGTGGAGAGGCTGAGTTTAAACAGGGTGTTTAGGGGAGGGGTTAGTTCATCTTTGAGCTCATGTAGGACGCAGCCTGGGACTCTGTCCGGTCCCATTGATGCTGTGTTTTTGGCTTTGGAGAGGGCTGTTTTAACTTGAGTGTCTGTGATTTCAGGGGCACTACATTCTTCTGGTATAGTTATGGGCCCTTTTGGGGGTGAGAGGGGGGTGAAGTTTGCACTGAACCTGTCTGCCAGGATGTTGGCTATATCAGTCAGTTCAAAGTATTTTGTGCCATTCTGCACTAACTCTGAGCAGATCTGAGAACTGACACTTAGATTCTTGACATAGCTAAAGAATGCCTTGTGGTTATCTTTGGAGTCCATAGCAATTTTTCTTTCAAAGCTCGCCTTGGATGATTTTATGAGGGATCATAGTATCTTGCTGATACTGATCAGGGATGTCTTCCTTCTTTGGATTTTACTCTTTTCTGTACTAGTTTCCTCCTTCTATTGTATAGCTTGTTTATGGCAGGGGTCCATCAGACTAGTTTCCTTTTCTTGGAGGAGTGAGTCTTGGTTTTGTTTGGGATAGCACGATCCATGCATTCTTGTAGGTGCTAGTAGAGTGCATTAGTAAAGGATTTTGCAGCTTGGATAGCATTATCCTTTAGCATAGGGGCTTTGAAACTTCCCACCTCAGTCTTAAGTAACGTGAAGTTTGCTTTTGAAAAGTTTTTCACGGTGGTTTCTTTGACCGGGGGTGTTGGCGGAATGTGGATATCCAGAGTGATTAGTTTATGGTCAGATCTAACCAGCACAGGGTTGACCTCCGGTGTGGAACACCGGTCGCCCATGTTGGTGATGACCAGGTCCAATATGTTGTCACCTCTGGTGGGGGTGTTGACCAGTTGATCCAGGATGTTTGACTTTATAAATTCTAGGAAATGTTGAGCAAGGGAGTTTGTACTTGAGTAGTTCTCCCAGTTAATGTTTGGGTAATTGAAATCACCCAATATCAGGGTGTTTGGTAAGACCTTTATGTTTCCCAGTGTTTTCAGGAATGCAGAGTGGGGGTCCTGGGATATGGTGGGTGATCTGTAGCAAGCTATAATTTGAAAAGCAGTTTTGCCCGTTATTAGTTGCATGTGGATGATCTCTGAAGCATCATGCTGTGCCACTAACCTGGAGGTGTGGGTATCCTTGATGAATATGGATACTTCCCCACCTTTTGTATTTTGGTTCGGGTTTTGTGGCCGAAATGTATGGTATGAGTTGTAGCCTGGTAGTGCTGGGGTGCTCTCTGGAGCCTTAAACCAGGTTTCTGTTACTGCACATATATCAATTTTCTCCATACTGAGGAGTGCCTTGAGTGCATGAATTTTGAGGTTTAGACTTCTGGCATTGAGTAGCATTACCCTCAGTTTTTGTTACTTGTGCTATTTACGGCGGTGAGTTTGTCTTTTGAGCCTTGCCTAAAAAAGACACTATGGGGGTGGCAAGTGCCTTGGCCTGTATTTGAAAGCCTAAGGATGACAGGTGCAAGCCATCTCTAGCAAAGCAGCGTGGCTTGTCAAGCATGTCATCCCAGGCTGAAAGACACCAGATCCCCTTTGAATGACACCAGAAGCTTAGCCAATTGTTGAAATTGATCATTTTTTTCTCTGTACTTAGTATCATTCTTGGTGAGGGTAGGATGCTACTCAGGGTCAGGGTCATACCGGCCTGGGCTACATGATCAGATAGCTCCTCCGTGTCTCTTTTCATGTAGTCTAGGGAGGTATGGCTCAGGTCATTCACACCAACGTGGACAATGACATAGTCATATTTGTACTTGTTCCGGAGTGACCTGAGTGCTTGTGTTATGTGGTGGATCCTGGCACCCGACAGGCAGCTAACAGTAACCTTCTCCTTGTTCAACCTAGTGAGTGGGACGTCAGTGTGCCTGACTATAGAGTCACCTATTACTAGTGTGTTGGGGATGTTATTTTGCCTTAAGGACTGTGATTGTGTGGCACACTGGTTTTATGAAGTATGTGTTTCATACTTTGTGTTGGGGGTTGGAGGTTGCTTGGATGTCTGCTTTGGAGGTCTCTATTGCTTTTGCAGATTTTTATTTAGAGCCTCTGAGTATGTTTTCATGTATTTATGTGTGTTTTTTGCCGGTGCTGGTTTCATAGGTCTATGTGAGACTGGTGGTGTGATGCAAGTAATTCCCTTCTCCTCGTGACTGCTTGGTCCAGTCTTGGGTTGAGAGAGCTTAGCCTCCAGTTTGGCTGTATAATTGCATCTCTGACATGTATTAATGTTTGGTGGAAGGAAGAGAGGGTTTTCTGTGTACATGAGGCAATTGTAACATTGCCTCAAAATGCTCAGATTCACCAGTTGGACCGGAGAGTACGCCTGAAACTGCCCTTTGGACATGCCTGGATAGATACAGTGAACTGTTTTACTGATTGGCAGGTAAGGTCAAATAGAGAGCCATGTCCTTCTCTACAGTATAGGGGAAGGGGTCTAGTGCTAAGGTTTATTAATGCTTGCTATGAGTTTGGAGCAAATGCCGGGGTGAGAAGTGAATGGTTTGAGTGCTTAAGTTGAAAGTTTGTCTAGTTCCAAGGGAAAAATTGAAGAGTAGACTTTGTGGAGCCGGGAATACTTATACCCCAGCTAACCGGTGCTACCCAATGTGCAAAACCACACAAATGCGGGTTTTATAGCAGGGGAAATGAAAGAGAGAGAAAGTAGCCCAAAATGGCCAATAAACTACTAATTTCTGGGCTGAAACCACTCCTCCAGGGACAGATAGGCTGCTCAAAGCTCCGTCTCTCACAGTGAATAGAGAAACTTCCTTCTATCCAAGTAAGGTATGGGCAAACACAGAAACCTGTAACACAGCCCTGAATTCAGTACTAACCTGAAAACTGGACTATACTAGCTTAGAAAGGAGGAAAAACAAGTATATTTTTTTTCTTTTTTTGTTAACACATTAAGCTTTTTTTGTTAACACATTAAGCTAAAGTTTCTGAAAGAGCTCCAATATTGCCTTTATTTAATTGGATGCCTTTCTAGCTAGCCTGCTTGTTCTACCCAACCATCCCATATTTTTGCTGGTGCTGTTTTATAAGGTTGTGTCTTTGGCTTCTACTCCTTATGGTAACTTGATCCCCTTGTGATAATTTGATTTCCAGACTCACCCCTTCTTCTCTTTCATTGCTGTTGACTGTTGTATAAGCTATTTATGTTCTCTTCCCAACCATAGTTTCCCATATATCCATGATACCATGCAAACCAGGATTTCTCTTGAGTAAACCTCCTTTACTGCATATTGTCTCCTGCACATTTTTGAGGAACTCCGCAAAGCTTTTAGTCCTAGCCTGCATTCCATAAATACTTTACTTATATCCAATTCTATCCAGGCAAAGTTAAGTACCTTTGCTTGCTAAAGCACACAAGTTATTTTGAGTGATTATTTCTGTTTCCCACTTTTATGTGTGAATTTCACTGTTTTTTTTTTTGTAAATAAATTGCTCTTTTTCTCACTGTTACTGCTGTAAGACTGTAGGAAATTGCATTCAGCAAGGGATTTCCAGCTAATTGTTTAAGTAGTTTGTGGTAGCATTGCACTAATGGGTCTCTTCTGTCTTTTTAATGTTTATTCATCTGGTGGGAGGAGGTGTTTGCCTCACATATCTTAGTTGGGAAATACACAAAAGGACTTATAGTGTAGTCATTTTATTGGCCAGAGGGATCATCAGTTAGTTTTTTGTTTTTTTCTGTACTGCTAAAATTTTTGCATGTTTAAGTAGGTTAGCAATGCCCTGTAGTAGCAAACACCTAGAAAACAAATTTTCCATGTAGTAATGGTCCATAAACCTGTACTGTGAAAAGCAGCAATATACTGCAAATACCCTGTGCACTGACAAGCTTAGAGCAGCTAGTTGGGAGTCAAGTAACAATACCTACAAATTTAGTAGAATTCAGTATTGTGTAAATATTAAAGTTAGTAGAATTTAATACTATTTAGCATACGTGCTCCAATAAAGCACACTTGTGAGTCTGCACTAACAAACCACCCTTAATAGCATTCTAACCCCAAAACACTACCCCTTTATAGCTCACAAATCAAAGTCTGAACAGTATGTATATGCAATTTCCTAACATGTCTGTAGTCAGCTTGGTGGGTATGGCCATCCTGAGACAATGTAGAAATTGTTTCATGTTTATTGACAACCATTTACTTCTCATAGAATCAGACACAGTATCTAAAAGGTGTACTTACACAATGACATTTGAGGCACATCGGGTTGTCAAAACCACATACACAACACCCACCTTACATAGCATGCAATACATACATAGGCTGACATGCTGAGGCACTTAAAAGCAATCTTCCTAAACAACAAAGATCACTCAGACCACCCATTTTCAAAGCTATGTCTCAGCAAACCTGAAGACACTCAGAAGAAACAACACCTAACACCATGCATACTGTCACTCTCGCTGGAGCCCCAAATACTAAGGACCTAAGGCAAGCAGACACACTTCTCAGGACTCTCGCCATAGGAGCCAACTTTGTAAGATATATGGATACCCCTCTAGCCAGGCTGAACAAAGAGAAGAAAACTGTTAGTTGGTTATCTGGAGCCAGAATCCACCAAATCACGTGTGCGCTCAAGTCATTACGCCACAGGTACCAGTATGATTCCATCATAGTCCATGTAGGTGTAAAGTTGATTCAGTAGTCAGGGATCTGGAAATTCATGTAGATAGTAATCTAGCCTTTGGTCAACGTGTGTCCAAGATAGTAAGAAAATCCTACTTTGTTACTCAAATTACAAGCAAGGGCATGGCATCAAGGTCCAGAGAGGTCATCATACCTCTGAACTTAGCCCTCATCAGACCTGTCATAAAGTATAATGCCCCCTTCAGTATGTATCTGAGCAGACACATGCAGCAACTTTAATGTTCACAGAAAGTTGCTTACAAAAAGAATACAGGGAGTAAACACAAAGTCCTGTGCTGATCACCTGACATACAAAGCATCCCTGTACCCTGTTTTAAAAAACATTTTGCGCATCCACAAAACAAACAGCATCAGATCTACTAGATTAAAAGACCTAAATTTTGCTTGTGACTTAAATAGGACATGTTGGAGAAACAGCTATATTTTTCAGAGAATTCCCACTCTCTGGAACAGGGTCACCATCCATGTGAAGCAGAGCTCCTCCCTAACCATATTTAAACATAACTTGAACTAACAGATGGGTAATCAGAAATTCACCCGTAGTCTGGATCCTATGTCTCTGATGGACAGAGGCAGTCATTAAATCACTACCTATATAAATCAAAGTTGTGGGTCACATTTGGGTTGCATAGCTAGACTAGGGCCCTAGTGGTCATTAGCACAGTATAGGCCTATGAACTTCTGAACCTATGAAATTTCAAGCATGCCTGTCCAATGTTAAGATATTATGAGTGTGGAGAGATGGGATGTAATAGTGAAAAAAATATGTACTAGATGTTGGGAATAAAGAGCATTTCTGAGTGCATTGTTGAGGGAATAATTGTCCTATGACAGATGCATGAATTGATGAACCTACAGTATCAGAATGCTTAGAAGAAATGGTTCCTTCACACCTTTCTGGGCCTAGGGAACCTCTTCAGAAACACCCTTCACAACAAGTGAATGAGAAGGTGTTCTATGAATAGGTGTCTGAGCAAGGAAAAAAGGTCAGTGCATTGTCTGTTTTAGTCATCAAAGACAGCAAGGAAAACAACTTTGAAGAAAATGTTCAAAATAATATGTAGAAAAAGGAGGAAAAGAAAGGGAAATAAAATGCTAAAATAGAACTGTTAGCATTAAATGTGAGTAGTTTAATCCCCCCCTGTTTTTGGGGGGCTAAAGTAAAATGACTAAGAAAAGAACAGGCGAATAGGTTCATAGGTTCATAGGTAGGTACTAGGCTATTGGCCCTAGGGCCTAAACAAGCCTAGCCAAAAATGTACCCTGGCTTTCGCCACCCAAGAAAATTATTTTCCTGTGCCCCTGTCAAGCAGAACCACAGAAGTGATTTCCGGGGTGAATTTCCTATTGCCCATCCAATCATCAAGATTTTTCTTGAAGAGTGCTAATGAGAGCTCTGTTTGACATAGATAGGTAGTCTGTTCCAGAGTATGGAAAGTCTCTGGGACAGGAATCTATCCCTCCAGCATGTTCTGTTTATTGTGGTGACAAGGTTTAGGTCCCTAGAGCATATAGCTCAGAGGGATTGGGATTTCTTTAAGTGGAGCATGTCCAACAGGTCTGGGTTTGACATAGCTTTATATGTTAGGCAGAGATCGCCTCTGAGTAGGCGATATGCGGCGGAGTAAAGCTGGAGTTTTTTGAGACGGTCTGCGTAAGGCATCTGTTTGAGGCCAGTAATCCTCTTTGTGAGATATTTTTGTGGCCTTTCCAGTTGTTGTAGATGTCTTGTGAGGTACATACCAAAAGGGGCATTGTACTCTATAATGGGTCTAATGAGTGATGAGTAGAGGGGAACAATGACCTCTTTTTTCCTGGATGAGAAACCTTTTGTGATGAGGTGTGCCACGTAGAAGAATTTCCTGAACACTTTGGTGATGTGATCATCAAAGGAGAGACTACTGTCCACCTGTGTCCCAAGGTCTCATCACACTTTTGGTGTTAAGTAGACTACCGCACCACCTATGTGGTAGTTCATGGGTACAGAATTTTTACCAAAGGGGATGACAATGTACTTTTTGGCATTGAGCTTGAGGCCATGTCTTTGACACCAGGCATCTGTCTCAGTGAGGCCCTTTTGTAGGATGTCCACATCATTAGGAGTTTCAATTATGTCTCCTAGTTTGCAGTCATCTGCGAATTTAGTTAGCCAAAGACCTTCTGTGTTAGCCTGTACTTCAGAGAAGTAGATACCAAACAGGAGAGGACCCAGGACTGAACCCTGTGGTACTCCACTTGTCACTGGTCTGAAGTCTGATTTGGAGTCTGCTACTTTCACAGTGTGGGTTCTTTCAGTAAGCCAGTTGGCAACCCATCTTGTGACATAGGGATTTATACCTAGTTTAGTGAGTTTATCTATAATTCCAGAGTGGGGGATGGTGTCAAACGCCTTGGCGAGATCTAGATAGGCTGTGTGAACCACCTTACCCTCATCCATGGCCTTGGTGACTACTTCAAAGAAGTCTATCAGGTTTAGGAGACATGATCTGCCTTTTACAAACCCAAACTGTGTGGAGTCCAGGGTTTGGAGATTTCCAATGTCTTTGTTTATGAGTTCCATGATGATACATTCCATGGCCTTGCAGACGAGGCTCGTCAGGCTAATGGGGCGGTAGTTCCCTGGGTCTGTTGTGGCCCCCCCCCCTTTGTGGAGTGGGATATCTGTCGCGGTGCACCATTCAATGGGCACAAAGCCTGAGGTGAGGCTATAATTGAACATGGTACTTAGGTGGGGTGCCAGTTCATTCTGTAGTTCATGTAGAAGGCAGCCTGGGATGTTGTCAGGTCCCATGGATGCTGTGTTCTTGGCTTTGGAGAGTGAAGTTTTTACCTGTACAGCCGTGATTACAGGAACTTTGCGTTCTTCTGGTATAAAGATGAGACCTTTAGGGGGTGAGAGGGGGGTAAAGTTAGCACTGAACCTGTCTGCCAGGATGTTGGCAATATCAGTTGTTTCTGTATATTTAGTGTCATTGTGCTGTAACTCAGAGCAGATCTGAGTGTTGCCACTGAGATTTTTAACATAGCTATAGAATGCTTTGTGGTTGTCTTTAGAATCAGTGGCAATTTTGTTTTCACAACTAGCTTTGGAGGATTTTATGAGGGATCTCAGCTTCTTACTGAGGCTGACCAGGGAGTTCCTCCAATTCTGGAATTTTACTCTTTTTTTACAACAGTTTCTTTCTTCAGTTGTAGAGTTTGTTTATGGCAGAAGACCACCAGATTGGCTTCCTTTTTTTGCAGGATAGCATCTTGGTTCTGTTAGGGATAGCACGATCCATGCACTCATGTAAGTGCTTATAAAGTGCATTTGTGTAGGATTCAGCAGTCGTACCTCTGTTGCCCATCTGCATGAGTGTCATGAAGTTTGCCACTTCTGTCTTAAGAAGCGTGAAGTTGGCTTTGGAGAAATATTTTACGGTTGTTTTCCTAATGGGGGTGGGAGCGGGATGTGGATGTCTAGGGTGATTAGCTTGTGGTTGGATCTGACCAATGAGGAGCTGACCTCTGGTGTAGAACACCGGTCACCCATGTTGGTGATGACCAGGTCTAGGATATTGCTGCCTCTGGTGGGGGTGTGGATAAGTTGATCCAAAGCATTGAAATTGATGATTTCCAGAAAACATTGAGCAAAAGAGTTGGTACATGAGTAGTTTTCCCAGTTAATGGTAGGGTAGTTTAAATCACCCATTATTAGAGTGTTGGTTTGCACCTTAATATTTTCCAGTGTATCAAGAAAAGAGGAGTGGGAATCCTGGAGCATGGTGGGGGGTCTGTAGCAAGCTACAATCTGAATTGCGGTTTTGCCCAGAGTTAGTTGAACTTGAATAATCTCGGATGCATTATGCTGAGCAACTAGCCTGGAGGTGTGGATATCCTTAATGAATATGGACACGCCTCCACCTTTAATGTTTCGGTCTGGGTTTGGCGGCCAAAAGGTGTGGTATGAATTATAGCCTGGTAATGCAGGGGTGCTCTCTGGAGCTTTAAACCAGGTCTCTGTCATTGCACAGATGTCAGTGTTCTCCATTTTAAGGAGTGCCTCAAGTGAGTGCATTTTGAGGTTTAGACTTCTAGCATTGAGTAGCATTACCCTCAGATTTTGCTTGCTTGTACCTGTTACGGTGGTGAATTTGTCATTTGAACCTTGCCTAAAAAAGGCACTATACGGGTGGTAAGAGCCTTTGCCAGTATCCAGAATCTCAAACGTGACAGGTGCAGGCCACCTCTGGCAAAGCAGCATGGTCTGTCGATCATGTCATCCCAGGCAGGCAGATACTGGATTCCCTTAGAATGACACCAGAAGCTTAGCCAATTGTTAAAGTCAATCATTTTGTCCTTGTATTGTGGTGTCATTCTGGGTGATGGCAGGATGCTACTCAGGGCTAGGGTCATACCGGCCTGGGCTACAAGATCAGAGAGCTCCTCCATGTCTCTTTTCATGTAGTCCAGGGAGGTACATCTCAGGTCATTCACACCAACATGGACAATGACAGAGTCATATTTGTACTTGTTGTGGAGTGACCTGAGTGCGTGCATTATGTGGCGGATCCTGGCACCTGACAGGCAGCTGACAGTAACTTTTTCCTTGTTTAGCCTGGTGAGTGGAACATCAGTGTGCCTGACTATAGAGTCACCTATGACTAGAGTGTTGGGTACATTATGCCTTATGGGCTGTAGTTGAATGGCACACTGAGTATGTGGACTATGTGTCATTTGGGTTGTGTTGGGGGGGTGGAGGTTGCTTGCATTTCTGCTTTGGAGGTCTCTGTTGTTTGGGCAGATTAGTACAGAGAGCGTCCGTGAATGTAGGTGTGTGTTTTGTGGTTCTGTGTGTGTGTTTTGGTGGTGTAAGTTTTGAGGGACTATGTGATGAGTGTGGTGCGGTGCAAGTGTTTACCTTCTCCTCTTGACTGTCTAGGCCTGTCTTTGGTAAAGAGAACTTTGCTTCCAGTTTGGCTATATAAGTGCATCTCTCACAGGTCATAGTGTTGGATGGTAGGAGGAGAGGGTTGTCTGTGTACATGAAGCAATTGCTGCATTGTCTCAAGATGCCCAGATTCATCAGGTAGACAGGGGAAAACACCGGGAGCTGATCTTTAGACATGCCTGAATAGGTGCTTATTTATTAAGTACTAAAAACTGTTTTCCTCTAGACAAGTGAGGAAAGTTGAGTCCTGTAGTAATTTGTAACTTATTTAGTGCTTACAGTGAGTTCTGAGCAAGTGCTGAGATCAAAGAAACAGATGAGTGCTAAAACTAAAAAGCCGGCTAGTTGCAAGGGAAATTTTGAAAAACAGACTTTATGGCGCCCGGAATAGTTTAACCACAGTTAAGTTTGGGGGGGGGGGGCTTAGGAGCTCACAAAGAGTCCTGGACATAGCAAATCTGTATCTGACCTGCCACAGGAAAGGGGGGTAAGCAAGCTTAGAATTTTTTTTTCCAGTAAAGTGGAATGGAGAAAGCTGGAACAGAAGTTAATTCAACTTTAAGAATCATGAGTGGGCTGGCCTTCACAAATGTTCTCTATTAGATTGAGTGAACTAATAACACTAGACTGGGAGGAGTGTCACAGATCAAATATACAGTATGGGCGGGCAACTGCAAAGCCACCAAGTATAAAAACACACAACACTAGGGAGGGTAGGTGGGAATGTTTATTTATTGCAGGATCTCAGCAAAATATCAGAGACACAGCAAATACAGGTTAATATGATTTACCAGGTTTGTTTTTTGGACAGTAGGCAATAATATCTGGTTTTGGAATACCTTCATTAAAATATCATAGGATCATAGGACATTATGGAGGCCCTTACAAGTCTAGCCAAGAATTTAGCCCATGTTCCAACAAATCAGCACCCTATGCCACTGTCCAGCAGGGACACAGGTGGAATCCCAGGGGTGTATTTTCTGTTCCCCATCCAGTTATCCAGATTGTGCTTTATAAGAGTTAAAGAGGTACTCTGCTTGACATAGAGAGGGAGTCTATTCCACAAAAGGGAGTGGGGGTCTCTGGGATGCAAATCTGTCCTGCCAAGAAGTCCTATTGATGTCACAGACCAGGCTGAGTTGTGCATGTGGGTTACTTGAGTGGAGCTTGACTTGCGGATATGCAGCAGTCCCATCAAGGCAGGGTCTGACATTGCTTTGTATGCCAGACAGAGGTCACCTCTGAGGAGTCTGTATGAGACTAAGTAGAGGGACAGGGCCTTTAGCCTATCTGTGGAGGGTAGATGTTTGAGGCCCTGGATTCTCCTGTTTGGAACCTCTGTGGTCTCTCCAGCTGCTGCATGTGCTTTGTAAGGTACATATCGAAAGGGGCATTGTACATATACAGAGATGTTATGACCACCTTGTCCCTGGATGATATACCCTTACTAATGAGGTGTGCCATGTACAAAGCTTTCCGTACAATGGAGGCAATATGGTGGTCAAAAGTCAGTTTGCTATCAACCTGGGTGCCCAAGTCCCTCATGACTGATTAGGACCTTATTATCAATGTGATAATTTGTGGGGACGTCACTCTTCCAAAAGGGGATGATGATGATGCATTTTTTGACATTCGGTTTGAGGCCATGTTTCTGGAACTAGTCATTTGTTTGGGTGAGACCCCCTTGGAGGATGTCCACATCACTAGGGGAATAGATGACAGCACCCAGCTTGCAGTCATCTGCAAACCTGGTGAGCCACACCCCAAATATTAAAATTTTATATCAGCATATCAGATCACAAGGCTGTAATTTGTGAATATCTGAACAGCAGGACACTTTTATTCAGGAAGTATTTTTAAGTGTTTTGACTGCATTATACAGAATGAGTTGACTCTACTTAGGGTGTGGTGTAATCATTTAAATCTTAATAGGCTTATTCATAATTAGGGAGTGGTGGTTGTGGTTTAATTTAAAATAAGTAAGAAAATACATATGGCAGCAAAACAAATTAAACAAAGTATGAATGGAAAAGACATATAAGTTTGGCAGAGCATTAAATTTCTTCAGTAGACGAGGAAAATGCTTAATCAGTAAAAGAGTTATTTTTGGTTTGCTATAATAAGGCACACAAATTATTGTAGAAATAATTCCAGCTTGCAGGCAGGAAGCAAGATTTTTCCCTTTGGATTTCTAAGAAAATATGCATGATATCAAGCTGAAATTGTCAACTGGGTACATAAGGTGCATGGAATGTGGGGGGGGGGGGGGGTTAAGTGAATATTGTAAGGTACCAAGGATGGACTATAAAGTTTCTGAGGAAGTCCAGACATTGTGCAGATGAAAGTGCTCATGTGTTGATAAATCCTTTGTGTGGTGTAGTTTCTGTTGATGATTTCCTTTCATTACATCAGTTTTTAGTTGTTGTTTTTTGTAGGGTCTATATCACGAAATTGAACTTCCAAAATGTCGAACACCATAAGTTCGAATTTGGAAGATCGAATTCGGATAACATCGACACTTCAAAACAGTGAATTTTTTCCCAGGGAAAAAATTTGCTTTTCTGAAAAACACACGCATAATACAATCACACCAAACACCTTCAAAACCTACACCTAACCTAACATACACCACTATCTATGCACTATCCTTAACCCAGCCCTAACCCTAAAGTCCATCACTACTGCACACTTACCTGACCCGTGCCCTAACCCTAAAGTCCGTCACTACCACACACTTATCTGACCCGCGTCCTAACCCTAAAGTCCGTCACTACCCATTTATACACTTACCTTGACCCAGTCCGAAAATGCTGAAGCCACAGAAACGGCCAACTGAATTCTTTCCCTGGAAAAGAATTTGGGTTTCCGTGGCTTCAACATTCTCAAATTTCGAACTACCAAGTTCGGCCTTCCGGTAATCGGCATTCACAACATTCGATTTCGTGACATAGACCCTTTTTTGTACAATGGACTAAAAAGTATTAATACATAAGGAATTTGATGAAGGAGATTAGGAAGGATTGGATAAACATTTGACATTAATTGAATTGCAGCTGTCATTATGAAAAGTGAAAACAGGTCATGTTATTGGGACAATGGTATCTCTTATGAGTACTATACAGCTTTAACAACAAAACAACTATGTATGCAGTCAGCAGAATTGAATATATGGCTTCTGAATGGGGTGGAAAGAGATATAAAACCTAGTAGTACATTATGAGACTACACTGAAAGGGAAATGATAGAACTAAACTGAAAGACAGGAAACGTATAATAGTAGTACTTTGTGACTATCCAGTAATATGTTTAATGCCTAATGAAATACTTATATGGCTGCATATTTAAGGTTTGGTATTAAGAAGGTGGACTTGTAAAATTCAGTAGATTATCAAAGAACAGCTTTGATTGTTTAAAACGAATGAAATAGAAATGTTGTTTCTGAAATACTGATACTGAGAATGCTTATGATAAAGAATCACTTATGGCTATGCTAAAGGTGTTAGCTGGTTTAGGTGAAAACCAATAGTTGTTGATTAGATAGAACAGCTAAGATAAAGCCATGAGTAATTTTTTTTTGGGGGGAAAGAGGTTGAAATAAGGGGTGGTGTTCAACAAGGATGTCCTTTAAATCCAGTATCATTTGGATTATCCACATCCTACTGCTTTGCTGAATTATGATGATACTGTTGGCATTCATAGAAATGCCAGAAGCCTAGTCTCCACCATCTTAGATTTACCAAAGCCTTAGATACTGTCTCTACCATCTTAGATTTACCAAAAGCCTTAGATACTGTCTCCACCATCTTACATTTATCAAAAGCCTTATATACTGTCTCCACCATCTTAGATTTATCAAAAACCTTAGATACTGTCTACACCATCTTAGATTTATCAAAAGCTTTAGATACTGTCTCCACCATTCTTAGATTTATCAAAAGCCTTAGATACAGTCTCCACCATCTTAGATTTATCAAAAGCCTTAGATACTGTCTCCGCCATTCTTAGATGTATCAAAAGCTTTAGATACTGTCTCTACCATTCCTAGATTTAGCAAAAGCATTAGATACTGTCTCCACCATTCTTAGATTTATGAAAAGCCTTAGATACTGTCTCCACCACTCTTAGATTTATCAAAAGCTTTAAATACTGTCTCCACAATTCTTAGATTTATCAAAAGCTTTAGATACTGTCGCCACCATTCTTAGATTTATCAAAAGCTTTAGATACTGTCTCCACCATTCTAAGATTTATCAAAAGCTTTAGATACTGTCTCCACCATTCTTAAATTTATCAAAAGCTTTAGATACTGTCTTCCCCATTCTTAGATTTATCAAAAGCTTTCGATAACATTTCCACCATTCATAGATTTATCAAAAGTGTTAATTACTGTCTCCACCATTCTTAGATTTATTAAAAGCCTTAGATACTGTCTCCACCATTCTTAGATTTATCAAAAGCCTTATAAACTGTCTCCACCATTCTTAGATTTATCAAAAGCCTTAGGTACTGTCTCCTACCATCTTCTTATATTTATCAAAAGCCTTAGATGCTGTCTCCACCATTCTTAGATTTATCAAAAGCTTTAGATACTGTCTCCACCATTCTTAGATTTATCAAAAGCTTTCGATAACATTTCCACCATTCATAGATTTATCAAAAGTGTTAATTACTGTCTCCACCATTCTTAGATTTATCAAAAGCCTTATAAACTGTCTTCACCATTCTTAGATTTATCAAAAGCCTTAGGTACTGTCTCCTACCATCTTCTTATATTTATCAAAAGCCTTAGATGCTGTCTCCACCATTCTAGATTTATCAAAAGCTTTAGATACTGTCTCCACCATTCTTAGATTTATCAAAAGCCTTAGATACCGTCTCCACCATCTTAGATTTATCAAAAGCCTTAGATACTGTCTCCACCATTCATAGATTTATTAAAAGCCTTAGATACTGTCTCCACCATTCTTAGATTTATCAAAAGCCTTATAAACTGTCTCCACCATTCTTAGATTTATCAAAAGCCTTAAGTACTGTCTCCTACCATCTTCTTATATTTATCAAAAGCCTTAGATGCTGTCTCCACCATTCTTAGATTTATCAAAAGCTTTAGATACTGTCTCCACCATTCTTAGATTTATCAAAAGCCTTAGATACCGTCTCCACCATCTTAGATTTATCAAAAGCCTTAGATACTGTCTCCACCATTCATAGATTTATCAAAAGTGTTAATTACTGTCTCCACCATTCTTAGATTTATTAAAAGCCTTAGATACTGTCTCCACCATTCTTAGATTTATCAAAAGCCTTATATACTGTCTCCACCATTCTTAGATTTATTGAAAGCCTTAGGTACTGTCTCCTACCATCTTCTTATATTTATCAAAAGCCTTAGAAGCTGTCTCCACCATTCTTAGATTTATCAAAAGCTTTAGATACTGTCTCCACCATCTTAGATTTATCAAAAGCCTTAGATACAGTCTCCACCATCTTAGATTTATCAAAAGCCTTAGATACTGTCTCCACCATTCTTAGATTTATCAAAAGCTTTAGATACTGTCTCCACCATTCTTAGATTTATCCAAAGCTTTAGATACTGTCGCCACCATTCTTAGATTTATCAAAAGCTTTAGATACTGTCTCCACCTAAGATTTATCAAAAGCTTTAGATACTGTCTCCACCATTCTTAAATTTATCAAAAGCTTTAGATACTGTCTTCACCATTCTTAGATTTATCAAAAGCTTTAGATAACATCTCCACCATTCATAGATTTATCAAAAGTGTTAATTACTGTCTCCACCATTCTTAGATTTATTAAAAGCCTTAGATACTGTCTCCACCATTCTTAGATTTATCAAAAGCCTTATATACTGTCTCTACCATTCTTAGATTTATTAAAAGCCTTAGGTACTGTCTCCTACCATCTTCTTATATTTATCAAAAGCCTTAGATGCTGTCTCCACCATTCTTAGATTTATTAAAAGCTTTAGACACTGTCTCCACCATTCTTAGAATTATCAAAAGCCTTAGATACCATCTCCACCATTCTTAGATTTATCAAAAGCCTTAGATACTGTCTCCTACCATCTTCTTATATTTATCAAAAGCCTTAGATGCTGTCTCCACCATTCTTAGATTTATCAAAAGCTTTAGATACTGTCTCCACCATTCTTAGATTTATCAAAAGCTTTAGATACTGTCCCCACCATTCTTAGATTTATCAAAAGCTTTAGATAGTGTCTCAACCATTCATAGATTTATCAAAAGTTTTAGATACTGTCTCCACCATTCTTAGATTTATCAAAAGCCTTAGATACTGTCCCCACCATTCTTAGTTTTATCAAAAGCCTTAGATACTGCCTCCACCATTCTTAGATTTATCAAAAACCTTAGCTACTGCCTCTACCATTCTTAGATTTATCAAAAGCTTTAGATATCGTCTCTACCATTCTTAGATGTATCAAAAGCTTTATATACTGTCTCCACCATTCGTAGATTTATCAAAAGTTTTAGACACTGTCTCCACCATTCTTATATTTATCAAAAGCCTTATATACTGTCTCCACCATTCTTAGATTTATCAAAAGCCTTATATACTGTCTCCACCATTCTTAGATGTGTCAAAAGCCTTAGATACTGTCTCCTACCATCTTATTATACTTATCCAAAGCCTTAGATGCTGTCTCCACCATTCTTAGATTTATCAAAAGCTTTAGATACTGTCTCCACCATTTTTAGATTTATGAAAAGCCTTAGATACTATCTCCACCATTCTTAGATTTATCAAAAGCTTTAGATACTGTCTCCACCATTCTTAGATTTATCAATAGCCTTAAATACTGTCTCCACCATTCTTTGATTTATCAAAAGCCTTAGATACGGTCTCCTACCATCTTCTTATATTTATCAAAAGTCTTAGATGCTGTCTCCACCATTCTTAGATTTATCATAAGCTTTAGATACTGTCTCCACCATTCTTAAAATTATCAAAAGCCTAAGATACTGTCTCCACCATTCTTAGATTTATCAAAAGCCTTAGATACTGTCTACTACTATCTTAGATGTATCAAAAGCCTTAGATACTGTCTCCAGCATTCTTAGATTTATCAAAAGCCTTAGATACTGTCTCCACCATTCTTAGATTTATCAAAAGCTTTAGATACTGTCTCCACCATTCTTAGATTTATCAAAAGCCTTAGATACTGTCTCCACCATTCTTAGATTTATCAAAAGCCTAAGATACTGTCTCCAGCATTCTTAGATTTATCAAAAGCCTTAGATAGTCTACTACTATCTTCTTAGATTTATCAAAAGCCTTAGATACTATCTCCACCATTCTTAGATTTATCAAAAGCTTTAGATACTGTCTCCACCATTCTTAGATTTATCAAAAGCTTTAGATACTGTCTCCACCATTCTTAGATTTATCAAAAGCTTTAGATACTGTCTCCACCATTCTTAGATGTTTCAAAAGCCTTAGATACTGTCTTCACCATTCTTAGATATTATCAAAAGCCTAAGATACTGTCTCCACCATTCTTAGATTTATCAAAAGCCTTAGATACTGTCTACTACTATCTTCTTAGATTTATCAAAAGCCTTAGATACTGTCTCCAGCATTCTTAGATTTATCAAAAGCCTAAGATACTGTCTCCACCATTCTTAGATTTATCTATAGCCTTAGATACTATCTCCACCATTCTTAGATTTATCAAAAGCTTTAGATACTGTCTCTACCATTCTTAGATTTATCAAAAGCCTTATATACTGTCTCCACCATTCTTAGATTTATCAAAAGCCTTAAATACTGTCTCCACCATTCTTAGATTTATCAAAAGCCTTAGATGTTGTCTCCACCGTTCTTAAATTTATCAAATGCCTTAGATACTGTCTCCACCATTCTTAGATTTATCAAAAGCCTTAGATACTGTCTCCACCATTCTTAGATTTATAAAAAGCATTAGGTACTGTCTCCACCATTCTTAGTTTTATCAAAAGGTTTAGATACTGTCTCTTACCAGAAACTCTTAAATAAACTCTCATCACTAGTGCTCATCAACTCTGAACAACAGCGGTTTGAAAAACAGAGAACTAGCATTGAACAGGAAAATAATTTCTCCAGCTTCTTGCCTGTAACTCTTGGTGTACCCCAAGGATCTATACAAGGCCCCATACCTTTAAGTATACTCATCAATGACCTCTATACACTGCTACAGAAATACTACTCTAGTTCAATACGCTGATGACCTGACCCTGATCTGCTCTGCCAAATCTCTCTCTAAACTTCAAGAACTTACATAACAGTATGTAGCAAAATCAGTCACCAAGGGTAGAGTGCCTCAAGTGAAGCACCAAAACAACATCTAAAAATGAACTCTCTGAGGCACACCATGACAATGAGCTGACCGTTGACTGTTTATTGATGAAAATACATAAAGAATAACAGAACGTTCCCAGTGCACAGTAAGCGTTTTCACATTACAAAAGAATGCTTCATCAGACTGTTAATGCACTAACGGATCCCTTACATTTAAATACCACATTCAATCCATTATGTAACCAATCAGCTGTGTGCTCATTAATATTAAAACATATAAAATACCTAATATTAAAAACGTAATATTCATATTCTAATGGATTTGGCAATTAACAAAGACTATTTTATAAATATATAAGCAATTGATATACTGTAATACATAATAATAATATATTAAAAACTTTGTGAGATGATGAGACACTAATGAGAAAAAAAATCTTACATTAAACATATCTAAAAATATCTGTATCTAAGACATCTAAAGCTGATATCAAAAGAGATATATAAAAAAGATGACCATCTAAAATGCATGTAAGGACCCTCAGGGAACGTGTTAGAGAACACATATATATATGTATATATATATATATATATATATATATATATATATATATATATATATATATGTGTGTGTAAAATGTCCTTTTCAGACTGCCTCAAGACCCTATCCCTGTATTCTTTCTTCTACAGGCTTTTGAGGGGAGATCTATGCCTGGCATACAGGGCATTGTCAGACCCCACTCTGATGGACATCCTGCATATCCACAAAAAAACAGCACAGCACCAGAATGATCCATTCTAAAGACTTAAACCTTGCTTGTGATATAAATTGGTCCTGCTGGAGAGAGATGTCTGTATCCCAGAGACTACCACATCTATGGAACTGACTCCATGTGGAGCAGAGTTCCTCCCTAACCCAATTCAAGTGCAACTTGGACAATTGAATGGGAAACCAGAAATATATCCCTGGTTTGGCACCTATGTCTCTAATGAACACAGGTAACCAGTAAATAGTTCTTCTCCCAAACCCCTGCTTACACTTATCAAGGGTTTCAAAACTTGACAGACATTTGGGGTGCATGGCTAGGCTTAAAAAGGCCCTTGTGGTCGTTAGCCTAGTAAACACCTATGAACATAATCACATCCCACTACCGCTGAAATCCATTCAGAAGGCAAAATAATTTAAACCACTATTTAAACACAAGACAAGTCATTGTCTGTAAAACAGGGTCCTTGGATAAAAAAGAGAGATACAATTTCCACAGGAACATCCAATGTACTTCTCAATGGCTGTATTTGTACATATAAAGTTTGCAGTAAATTTCCACAGCAACATGCAATGAACCACTCAGTAAATAAAATCTGCAACAAGTTTATTTGGTAAGCGCATTCGTGGCATAGACACACCACTTCATCAGACCTATTACTAATGAAACCTCCAACCCTTATATATCCATGTTAATTAAAAAGCAGCCAATCATCAGTTGACAACTATTAACTTAATCACACCTTCCTTAAAAATATATATTACATCATTACTAAAAATTAACATTTCTTAAAAACATAATATACATTCCTAGCAGTTAAAAAACATTTTATTAAACATATATATAATTCAAATACATATACTGCAATGTATATAACTATTGTACCTAATTGAACAGCTTTATTTTTTAGCCAATGGTCTTGATTTTAGCAGGGGTTTAAGAGGTACCCTGTCATTTAAGCCCCTTCCTTTGTCTGCCCTGAATCTCACTATCCACCTACTTTTTGTTGTCTCTGTCAGGTTCACAATATCGCCCCCACTTTCACTTCCATAGACCATTTCTACAGCAAGAAATCTAAATGTGTTTGAAGTGTCTGTTGTATTAATGTGTTTTGCCAAAGCATTAGTGCAATCACCATTCCTGATTTTCAGCATATGTTCCCTAATCCTAAATCTCAGTTTCCTGTTGGTTTTGCCAACATAGAAAGATGAGCACTGGTTACATATTGCTAAATAAACAATGTTGATACTATTGCAGTTTGCCCTAACATTAAACTTAAATTCTGTCTGAAAGTCCGGATGTAAAAGTTTATTAGTATTGTCAATGTATCTACACTGATTATAGTTATAGCATGGAATCATACCTTTCTTCCACCCAGTTTATCCATATCTTTTCTCTTTTTTGGATAAAATAAAAACTGTTTGAGTGACTTTTTATTCTTGTAAGAGAAACAAGGCCTCTCACCTTCAATAGGACCTATATCTGGGTCTTGTGTTAAAATTGGCCAGTACTTCCTAATAACATTAATAATAACTTAATATTTTAGAGTACCCAAACCTCTGACACCAGTTATAAACGGGCTATACAAAATTCACAAGAATCCAGTTACACCACCATTGAGACCGATTGTTTCTTGGAGGAATTGGGTAACAGAGCCTATATCACTGTTTGTGGAAAGGAACTTAAGACCCATTGTTGATAAGAACAAGTATATTCTTAGAGACTCTAAGCCGTTTCTACAAGATTTATTCATTTACAATAGGGATGCTGATTTGCAGAAAGGTACAATTTTGTTGGTCACGTTGGATGTATGCTCCCTGTTCACATGTATACCAAATGAGCAGGGTGTGGACATGCTGCATGAATACTTATTATCTGATGAAACTTATGAAGGCAAACATGTGGATCTTTTATGTCAGCTTATGATGCTTATTTTGGAAAACAATGTCATGATGTTTGACTGTGACTTATACTTGCAAAAGAAAAGCATAGCTATGGGCACTTCTAGTGCCCATAGCTACACCAACCTGGTAATGGCCAGTTGGGAGAATCAGTATGTGCTGTCATTGGGCAGATGGGACCAGTTGATTTTCTACAAAGATTTTGTGGATGACCTGTTCCTACTGTGGAAGGGTAGCACTGATGAATTAGACAGCTTCTGTAAGTGTCTTAATAATACAACAGATTTTTTAACATTTGAGATTAATTCTTCTTATGAAGAAATTAACTTCCTTGATATATGCATATATTGGGATAGCACAAGGAAGTTATCCACTAAAATGTATAGGAAGGATTGTCATAGGAATCACCTTTTGCACAGAAGCAGTATGCATCCCAGGCACATTTTTACGAATGTAGTCAAAGGCCAAACTTTACGGGCATCTAGACTCACTACAGAGGATTAAGTATTTAATGTTGAATTAAATGACTTAGAGCAGAGGTTTGTGGAAAGGGGGTATACTGATTCCATGACTCATGAGACACTATAAAATGCAATTGACATGAGGTGTAATGTGGGGAAACCATATTATTCAGAGGGGCGTGTCTCCATTACATGAATCAAAATAATAATAAGAAAAGGATGAATAACTTTGTACGTATTCCAATTTAATTTTCAAGTGATGTATGTCTGTTCACAGATGTTCATAGGAAGTTCATAGGTTAGTACTAGGCTAATTGCCCTTGCAAGTCATTTTAAGCCTAGCCAACTATCCCTTGTGAGACTCAAACCCTGCACCTTGTGTTTGTAAGGCAAACAACTTAACCATTAGGCTACCCTCCCAACCCTTATTAGGAAGTACTGGCCAATTTTAACACAAGACCCAGCTATATGTCCTGTTGTAGGTGAGAGGCCTTGTTTCTCTTACAAGAATAAAATGTCACTGAAACTGTTTTTATGTTATCCAAAAAAAGGGAAAAGATATGGATAAACTGGGTGGAAAGAAAGGTACGATTCCATGCTATAAATGTAATCAATGTAGATACATTGACAATACTAATACATTTTTACATCCGGACTTTCAGACAGAATTTGAGTTTAATGTTAGGGCAAACTGCAATAGTATAAACATTGTTTATTTAACGATATGTAACCAGTGCGTATCTTTCTATGTTGGCAAAACCAACAGGAAACTGAGATTTAGGATTAGGGAACATATGCTGAAAGTCGGGAATGGTGATTGCACTAATGCTTTGGCAAAACACAGTAATACAACAGACACTTCACACACATTTAGATTTCTTGCTGTAGAAATGGTCTATGGAAGTGAAAGTGGGGGCAATATTGTGAACCTGACAGAGACAACAGAAAGTAGGTGGATAGTGAGATTCAGGGCAGACAAAGGAAGGGACTTAAATGACAGGGTACCCCTTAAACCCCTGCTAAAATCAAGAACATTGGTTAAAAAATAAAGCTGTTCAATTAGGTACAATAGTTATATACTTTGCAGTATATGTATTTGAATTATATATTTTTTTAATAAAATGTTTTTTAACTGATAGGAATGTATATTATGTTTTTAAGAAATATAAATTTTTAGTAATGATGTAATATATTTTTTAAGGAAAATGTGTTTAAGTTAATAGTTGCCAACTGACGATTGTTTGCTTTTTAGTTAGCATGGATATATAAGAGTTGGATGTTTCATTAGTTATAGGTCTGATGAAGTGGTGTATCTATGCCACAAAAGCACTTACCAAATAAACTTTTGTTGCAGATTTTATTTACTGAGTGGCTCATTGTATGTTCCTTTGGAAATTTACTGTAAACTTTATATCTACAAATACAACCATTGAGGGGTCTGTTGGATAAACCACTATTTAGCGTCACCCATCAAATAAATAGATCTGCTCCTGTACATTTCCAGGATAAATGTCACTGTTATCTTCAGCTGTCCATATTGTCAAACCATTTCTCTTTGTTCAGAATCCTATGTCCCACAACTAGTCTTCACCAATACCTGAATAGCTAGTAGCATCTCTAATACTTATAAAATAAACTGTATGATAGCCATATATGTAAAATTGTCCCTGAACCTGCTTTATATCCTACCTCTTAACTACAATATTAATATTTTCTGCCCTATCTAGTTCATTCAATCATCTCCATTTTTTTGAATTTCTAAGCTCTAATCATATATCTATTATCTGACAGACCCACTAATACACAAAAATAAAATAGGTCAGGTCAAGTGTGTTGAAGGTCACCTATGTCCCTGTGGAAAAGGTCCATGCTGATTCCTTCCCTAGCCTTGCAGATAAGGCTTTTTAGGCTTATGGTTCAATTGTTGTAGTTCTGCATGTTAGCAGATTGATGTGCATTGCATATCACACATTTTATATTACTTTCTGTAGTATATGTGTATATGTGTGGAAAAAGTACTGAGGCACCAGGGTTGTAGTGCTTATGGAGGGTGGCAACACAAGGTTGTATTGTAAATATGTGGCATATTGTTAGATAGAGCCTTCAGTTTGTTATGTTTCCACATGTAATTTCATGTCATAGACAGGAAACTGGCAGTAAACAGCAGTAATACATAACAATATTTACTTTTCCAAAGCTCTGCGAGCAGCGGGTTTGTGCTGCAGTTGGAACAGTGTATACGTATGTGAGATACACATTTTTGCATGTAGCTAAGCAGTGCACAAACTTGAGCCAAATTGCTAAAGTTTGACAGTAGTCAGTCTATGAAACACACCTTTTGCTTAACTGACTCTGTGCAGCACATGTTAATGCAGTGATACATTTCTTTTTGCGCCCAGATGGTACTGGGTTTGAATCTAGGTGTATCTAATGTCTTTTAATACTTTTACAAAAGCATTGTTAAGGCAATGACATTAATTATTTATACTACAAGTGTTGCTGTGTGTTAACATAGTTCAGTGGAGTTAAGCAGCATTGCACAGAGGTAACAGAAGCAGTTTGCCGCTGCTCAACGTTGCTGTGCATTGGTACAAGATGAGCACCTACCCGCAAACATGGAGCCCAAAAAGTGAAGCGATCCATTGCTTTTTCTGCTACTTATGTATGTTGTGTATGATTCTATTTTTTGACCAGACTAAGTAGTGGAAATGGGGTATATTGGAAAGTGGTGAAATGAGGAGCAAGCAGGGGGAAGAACAAAGGGAAAGCAGGACAGGAATGTGCAGGAGGGAGGTGGGATAGAATCATAGCTATCCATTTCTTTAACAGTGTAAACTGATAATATGTGCAGACTATTAACTGAATTTGGACTGCCACCTCCACAAAGAGGGTGACTGCAATGCAATCATGTTGTATAGCCAATAGGACCAAATCAAGTGTGTCAAGATGAAACTTGTGCAAAATGGAGAGCTATGTATGGGACAATTTCAATTTTTATTTTGTGAGACAGGTACACATTTATTTTTTATATGAGACAGAGAGAGAGAGAGGGAGAGAGGAATATTGGAGACGTTATGTAGGTATGTCTAGGTCATGTTAGTTGGGTAGGTGAGAAAGTAATTGCAGACAGACAATACAAACTAGACAAGAGACAGGGATGGTGATGGTCACAAAAGGTTGGGGAACACCATGATTGGGGTGAGGGTGGGGACAACCCACGCCCATGGCCATCAAGCTTGGAGAAAGTGAGAATCGAGTTCTCACCCCTTACTCCACAGGTGGCTGGAGTGCTTAACGTTTCCTACTACTACTACCACTTCTACTACTATGGAACATGAGAGAGAGCAGCCACTCCGTCTGGTATATGCATGCACCAACCCTGGTAACTCACTGTGGGTGATGAAATCACCACCTCTGTCACTGCTCCTGGAGGGTACTACTGGACCAGCCTCCAGGGCAGAACTATGTGAAATTACAGGTAGTGCGGGGGCAGCAGAGGCAGTGCTGCCAGTTTGGCTCCCAGATGTGCTGGGCATCAGTGGTGGAGCCGGTGGAGCTGGGGCAGACTGATCCAATGGGGCTGTCCTACTTTGCTGTGCTGTGCAGCATTTAGTGATGTGGTACACATGGATGATATGGACACATTTTGATGACAGATACTAAAGATAAAAAATAAAAAAATAAAATAAAATATAATAAAATAAAAATAAAATAAATTATTTTTAAAAATAAAATAAAAATCAAGAAAATATAAAAGAGAAATAAGGTGTGGGGTGAGAGAAAAAAAAGATAAAATTAGTACCATCATATGTGAATACAATGTATTAATACAATTATACAACTCTACTATCTTAAGTTTTATATTTAAATATACCTTCTAACAGATACTCACTATACTACAGATTGCTACAAGTAATCCTTGAAATGTGAAAATATTGCACAGGTCCCCTTCACATCATTGAAACTTCTACATCAGCAAATCCTGTTTCATCGAGATGACAATATCAAATCTTCACTTAAGCAAAACCTTACAACAGAGAAAACGTTCACCGGGAAATGAACCACTTGGTCACCCAGGAGGTATTTGCTATTTTCTGCTCTATAGTGCAATCTTGGAGTTGGTATATAGTTAGAGGGGCTGTGGGGAGCAGCCCCCCACATTGGGGGGTGTGGGGGATGAAGCCCCCCTTTGGTGGGCTTTAATCACTTTGTTGTGTGCATGTTGTCCTGGTGGCCAAGTGGTTAGTTGCTGGTTTAAGGTTTAGCTTACATGAAGATTCAATATTGTTGTCTCAATGAAATGGGATTCACAGATGTGGGGTTTCGACGATCTGAAGGGATCCGTATTGCACATATGGGTATTCCAGTTATACAGATTACAGTTTATATCGGGGCATTTGTGCAACTGGTATAGAGATTTTAATTTAATATAAATATTATTGAGGAAATAACTGTATTGTATAGTTGTGAATTGTGGTATTTGAACCCACAACCTCTGACTAAAGTCTAATATTGGACTCTTACAATCGGATTGTGCTACAGACTAATGAATGCATACTTGCTTTTACAGTTGGAATATGCATGCTCAATTTGATACAACTCGATAAAATACCAAAAAGGCTAGATTTAACATTTAATGCTACAATAACACTTCTCTTCTGCTGCATACATACCACTTGCTTCCCTCAGTCTCTCCAATCTATCCCCGTGGACCCGGACATTGAACTCCTAATCACTGGCAGCTGGGGAAAAATAGAAAAGAACAGAAGACCATTATGCATACCAGTCTTGCCTATATTCAGCTTTCTAAGCCTTACAAGTACTCTATGTAGTTGATACTTACACAGCTGTGAAATGTCCTCAGTCCTAAATTCCTCCAACCAACGGCCGAGAGTATCCCTCTTCCTCTCCTGTAGGTCTTTATAATGATGCCTACATTGCTCTCCATTGTGTGGGATACTAGCAGCACTGGATACAGCCTGGGCTAAACTATTTCAAGCTTCAGACTTGTACTTGGAGCTGGAATAGTCCCCCTGCAGAAGCCTGTGGTTGTGGTGCTTTACTAGGAGTTCAAAACATATCCTGGACTCCTGGACACCCCATCTCTGTGCCCTAAACCTGGCACCTTCCCCACTAATGCCAGCCATGCCTACCAGCAGACCAAGAGCAATGCAGACTGATGCTTTCTCACCAGTTCCACTTATCATGTTTCCTGTAGTGCACACACCTGAGCAACGCATTTGAGTGATGGTAAGTGGAGAGCAGCAGTGCCAAGGAGTGAGGAATGAAATAATTGCAACTGGAAGGTTACTCTGATAACACAATAACAGTGTCTCATCCCTCATACATATAATTAATATCAGCTACACTATATAAAATGTTATAAGTGAGAGGGAATATAACAGGAAGTGGAACAACAGTAAAAGTGTATGGCATATCCTGTATTAGAATCCATGACCATGTGTATAGCAATCATGCACTTATACCTGTTGCCACAAAAAAGCTGAAATAATACCTGCTCATGCTTCAGTTCATTGCTATCAAATGCAGTGTCAAAACAGTAAAAAAATGGTTGCACACCCTGTACTAGAATCCAGGACCATCTGTACTCCAGCCCTACAATTACACCTGCTGCCACAGGACTAGTTATATGACATTCCCTAATTTAATAATCATTCTTAAAGTCACTCTGTTAACTGCTGTGCAATGCCGCTAAGCAGGTTTGCACAGTGCCCAGTAGAATTAATTGAATGTATTTGCTTTCTATTTTTGGCTATCTGGGTCCTGTCTGCTTCTTGCTTGGTCCCAGTTTGTACACTACTGTGTTTCATCACATATTTCCGCAATCTCAAAAGAAGTACCCAGATCTGTTCAGAACTGGTGGTAAAGGGCACCACATACTCAAATGTTGTAGCTTTAGCCAACCTACTGGCTGACAGATTCAGTAAAAACTTCACCCCTCTGTCCCACCATCAGTAAATCAGGACATCCCCAGTACCCGCCCCCTTCCTCTTATATCTAGGGAACAGGTCATCACTGTCCTGTCAAAGGCAAAAAATACAGCTGCCATGGGACCCAATAACATCTCAGACTGCATTCTACATGAACTCAGTCATGAACTTGCAGCACCATTAGGCACCCTATTCAACCAAAGCCTGAGTACCGGCTTTGTCCCTGCCGAGTGGAGGTCAGCCACTGTCATCCCTTTACACAAAGGTGGAGCATCCACCGATCCAGGAAATTATAGACACATCAGCCTAACTTGTCTGATCTGCAAGGCCATGGAACAGATTATCATGGACCTCATTAACAGAGACATTGGCAACCTCCAAACACTCGACCCCACACAGTTTGGCTTTATCAAGAGGAGGTCATGTCTGTTATGTCTGGTTGACTTCTTTGAGACAGTCACCAAAGCCATGGACAAGGGGAAGAAGGTGCACACCACCTACCTTCACCTGGCCAAAGCCTTTGACACTATTCCCCACTTGAGCATAATAGATAAGCTCTCTCAACTAGGCATCAATCCATATGTTGCCAGATGGGTAGCAAACTTGCTTACTGACAGAAACCACCTAATCAAAATAGGGGAAGCCACCATAAGCAGTAGAGCCATAATGAATGGCATACCCCAGGGATTGGTCTTGGGGCCTCGGTTATTTGTAATATACTTCTCTGAGGTGCAGGCAAAACCAGTGGGTTGTGGCTGATGAAGCAAGCAGATGACTGCAAGCTGGAAGTGGTCATCCATCCCCCAAGTGATGTGGACATCTTCCAAGAGCGTCTCACCCAAACAAATTACTAGAGCCAAAAACATGGCCTCAAACTGAATACCAAAAAATGTATCATCATCACCTTTGGGGAGAGTGATGCTCCCACACATTATCACATTAATAACAATGTCCAAATCATGCAATCAGGCATGAAGGATTTGGGCACCTAGGTTGATAGCAACCTGACTTTTGATCTCCATGTTGCTTCTGTTGTACGGAAAGCTTTCTACATGGCCCACCTCATAAGTAAGGGTATCTCATCCAGGGACAAGGAGGTCACAACACCCCTGTATTTTTCCCTTATAAGGCCAATTATAGAGTACAACTCCCCCTTTGGCATATACCTCGCAATGCACATGCAGCAGCTGGAGAGACCACAGAGGATCCTCACCAGGAGAATCCAGGGCCTCAAACATCTATCCTACACAGATAGGCTAAAAGCCCTGTCCCTCTACTCACTTTCATACCGACTCCTCAGAGGTGACCTCTGTCTGGCATACAAAGCAATCTCAGACCCTGCCTTGATGGGACTGCTGCATATCCGCAAGTCAAGCTCCAATTGAGTAACCCACATGTGTGACCTCAACCTAGTCTGTGATATCAATAGGACTTGCTGGTGGGACAGATTTTTGTCCCAGACACTCCCCATCTGTGGAATAGACTCCCTCGCCATGTCAAGCAGAGTACCTCATTATCCCTTTTTAAGCGCAACCTGGATAACTGGATGGGAAACAGAAAATATACCCCTGGGATTCCACCTGTGTCCCTGCTGGACAGGGATTTTGGGTGCTGACTTGTATAAACATGGGCTAAACGCTTGGCTAGGCTTATAAGGGCCTCAGGGCCAATAGCCTAGAAACTTCCTATGATCCTATATGCCGACATATAATTATGAATAATATGTTTAATAGTTTTATATATTTATTTTGATTAGCAAAGGTTTTTACACTTTTATCTGTATGCATTAGTTAGACATGTACTGATGGCATGGGCAAGTTTGTCAGGGCATTTCACAGGTATACATGATTTTCAATACCTTCACATGGAATATTCTGTATTAAATCTATAGATATCTTTCAAGGACAAGTCATTTCATAGCACTCTTAGTATTTCAAAGATGTCATTTAAGTTCATAGGTGTTTACTAGGCTAATGACCACAAGGGCCTTTTTAAGCCTAGCCATGCATCCCAAATCTCTGACAAGTTCTGACACTCTTGATAAGTGTAAGCATGGGCCTGTGAGATGAATCATTTACAGGTGACCTGTTTCAATTAGAGACATAGATGCCAAGCCAGGGATACATTTCTGGTTTTCCATCCAATTGTCCAAGTTGCACTTGGATTGGGTTAGAGAGGAACTATGCTTCACATGGATGGGGAGCATGATCCATAGACGCGATAGTCTCTGGGATACAAACCTATCTCTCCAGCAGGACCTATTTATATCACAGGCAAGGTTTAAGTCTTTAGAATGGGTAATTGTTTGTTTTGTGGATATGCAAGAGATCCATCAGAGTGGGGACTGACAATGCCCTGAATGTCAGGTATAGATCTCCCCTCAAAAGCCTGTAGGAGACAGAATACAGGGATACAGCATGTTCTTTTAGGGGTGGGGAGCAAAGCTGCATTTCTGTTATGGCACAAACAAGGATATGTTTCTATTGTTACTGTCCTTTCTTGCATCCAGCTTGCTCATATAAGTCAAATATGTCTCTGCTCACATGTTAAGGTCATTTGTGTACAAATCTCCCACATTTTACTTGCTTACACTACCAAGTAACAACATGCAAGGATATGCCACTCATACATATTATTACACAATACACTCCAGGTTCTAGACTTGCCTTGTAAAGGCAGCAGTTGCCACAGTTTTAGTTCAGGGCTGACTCTGTCTGATGCAAGCAGTACACAGCCAATACATGGGGAGGTAAAGATTGTGAGAGTTGCCTGGCATGAATGTTACTATAGGTATGTGGACAGGAGGAAGGTGTTAGACCATCCAGGTGTTGACTGAGCATGCTATGCGTTGTTCCTTAGCCAATGCAAGGGCATATTGAACACGCCTATGTCTACCTACACCCACAGCAGCTGGTGGTTCCCCCTCTGACTCCTCATCTGCCTGTGGCTGTGCTGACCTTGGTATTGGTGGTGGGATGTGTGCTCCTTCCATATGCTGATCCTGCTGAAGCTGTTTTCTCAGGATGATGTTGTGTAGCATGGCACATTCTGTGAATATTTCAGTACATGTCCATGGATTGCACTGCAAGGCTGCCCCAGATGTATCTAGGTACCGGAACCAAGACTTCAGCAGTCCCAACACATGCTCTGTGGTATTATTGGTTTGAGCGTGTGCCTCATTATGGCATTCTTCAGTGGGTGTATGTGCATTTCTGATGGGTGTCATCAGCCACAGTTCCAGTGCATAACATGCATCCCCCAGTAAATGACCTTGTGGGATATCCCCCTAGAGAACATCTGATACAGTTGGGAGGTGTGCCAGAAATGTGAATCATGCTAACTGCCAGGGTTGCCAGCACACATGTTCAAGATGATTTCTTTGGCTTACACATGACATGACAGTTAATAGAGTGGTAGCCCTTTCTGTTTATGTAGAGCCTACCCTGTTTGCCTGGTAATGCCTTAATTTCAATATGTGTACAATCTATGGCACCCAGTACTTCAGGGTAGTGTGCTACATGGTAGAACTCCTGCATATTTCTGGCCCCCTTCTCAGGTGTATGGGGAAAATAGATGGGGTCACTGGCATGTTGGAGCATAGCATTCGGGAACTGATGGAGGATCCTGGATGCTGTTGCCTGTGACACCCCTGACATGTCCCCTTTTGGTCTCTGAAAGGTACCTGTAGCTAAGATTCTAAGTGTTAGACATACCTTTTTCTCCACTGAGATAGTTTCCCCTCAGTTGGCCCTGGTTCTGAGTTGAGGATGACAGAGGTTGCAGAGTTCCTGTAGTGAGCTCCTATCCACCCTGTAGCACTCTACAATTTCCACATCATGTAGGTTGTGAAAAGTTAAACTGGGCTGAAAATTCTTCTCCTTCTCGGCCTAGCCCTATTGGCAGCAGCAGCAACTTTGGCTTCAGCCTATTGCACATATAAATGAATTAAAGCAGCAGCGGGCCCTAACATTCTGTCCATGTAGAATCCTTCCCTTGGCTATATTACAATATATTTTGGAATTCACAGAGAAAACCAGCACTGATTTTACATGGTTGTTTTATTGCTTGTTGAATAGAACCACCCTGTTAGATTGGTTGATTAGCATGCAATTCAGCTGCTTATGCTGCAGTTAGCATGCCAAGGTGTTTACCTTGTTTACAAGGTAGTGCATGCTTCTACATGGTGCTTACTGAATCTAAACCTCTGTGCTACTGTGTGCAGGTCGTGTAAATGAACCATGTAGGGTTTATTGAATTTGATTGTGAGTTTTTATATCCTGTGTTTTTCAAACCAGGATGGAAAATATTGGAAGAAATGTTTTAGAATGCTATGCTTTTAAGAATATTATTAGAACAGAGATGTAAGTTTATTTATTTATTTAGTTATTTGCTTGTTTGTGTGTTTGCTTTTGTTGACCAGGGTAGTATGACTGAATGGGAAAACCCATTTTCATTGAAAGCCTGAAGCAAAAAGCTCCACAGAGTCATAAATATTTACATACATTTACAGGATAAAATACAGAAAGGATTCACATAAAATTAATATTTACAACAAATGAAGCTTAGAAACAAAGCTGTTCAACATATTGCTAAAACAGATAATGCATTTGTATGATAGCAGAGCTCGCACCAATATCCTTGCATGGATTTTAGAACTATTTCACATAACATTTATTCAGTTTGTGCAATTGAATTGAAGTAGCATATATATCTATGGTAACTGACAGGTATAAATGTTGTTTATACACACATGGTGAGACTAGAAAAGTAATCTATTCTTAGTCATATTGAAAATGTGGATAAGGTAAGTGTGTGAAGGAATGAGAAAGAAAGAAAGAAAGAAAAAAATCACTGGATGGTAAAGACAGGTTATATAAAATAAATTGAAAGAATGGAGGAGAGGAGAGTGATAGAAATACCTCTGCATAAAGGGTCTTTCAAGGATGTTCTGAGAGAAGTGGCAATGCAGTTGTGATAATTATTGAGGTCAGATTACCTGGGTTTGGTAATGAATGGTTGTGAAAAGCTAGGTGTTATTTAGGTACTTTTTAGGCTGAGTTTCAAAATGTATTACTTTATCTGCAAGTTGAGTATGAGAGGGATATAATTACATAATTTTGAGATGTGGTTACCATACCTTATTGATGGACTTGGTGTTAAGCAGTAAGGATTTGTTACTAGAGCACATATCTCTGGTGCAAACGTTCTATTGCAGTATGTTTTGGAGTGCAGGACATTTTTTTTTCTGGCATATAGATTAGTTGCCAGTGCTAATTGGGACTAGGATAAGTAATTGCATAATTCTAGCCAGTTCAGATCCCTTAAGGCAGTTCAATAATGGGATTTGTATGTATGTTTGCTGAAAATGTAGATACTTTGTTATGACATGATTATAATTTCATTTTTTTTTTGTTTTGTTTAGATTAGTAAGGACAGGAGATGAATACAGATGATGTGGGAGTAGGTGTGATCAACACTGGATTTTTCTGATGTTATCTGTGAGCTATCACTTAGCCCTGTCGAGGGAGTCAAGTTCAATGTGTGTTTTTTTTTTTTGATGGCTTGATGGAGGGGCTAGGCAAATCTTAGTCATCGGTTAGGCTGCCCAGTAACTAAGTATTGTTTGAGGACCTCCTGCAATTTTAGTATTCTTGGCTGAAAATATATGGAAGGAATTATTTAGATAATTGTATTTTTAGGGTTAAAACTTTGTTTTATTTGGGTTTAGAAGTAAGTGGGAATTGCCTAGCCAAAATTTTATTCCATGGAATAGGAGTTGGGTGATTTATTGAAGCTTTGGGAGAGTTGGGTCAGAGCAGACAAGTGTAGCATTGTTTGTGTATTGTGCAGTGATGGCAAATTTGCTTGTAATATAAAGATTGTTAGTGAGCATCTTGAACAGCAGTGGACCCAATACTGATAATTGTGAGTCTACAACTGTGACTGGCAGATTTGGTGAAAGATCTTGATGCCATTTCATAGGTTGTTGTCTATTGGACAGAGAGCTGTGATACCAGAACAAGGAAGATTGATTCAATCCAAGTGATGAAACTTTAAGAATGAGCTTTTGATGACAGACTATGCCGAAGGCTTTTGAGAAATCAGTGAAGAGGGATGATGTTAGTTTACCTTCATTTCTATTTTGGTTTACAGTATCTGTAAAGTTAATAAAGGCAGTGGTTGTGCTATGGCTGGGACAGAATATGTGTTTCGGATAGGAGATTTTTGTTAGTGAGGTGGTTGATAAGCTTGGTGTGGACACACCTGTTCAAGATTTTTGATAATGCTGATAAGATTGCAATGGATCTGTAATTTCAGAATTCAGCAGAGGTGCTACCATTGTGAAATGGAATAATACATGACATTTTCAAGATGCCAGCATATCTGCTGCATGTTCTAGATATTCAGCTGGAAGAGTAGCTAAGTTTATTGACTTTAGGTTATGTAACATTTTTCTAATAGTGGAGGTTTGTATAGATTGAAAAATGAGGTTCTCTGTGTTATTGTTGTTGTTTAATGGGGAGTGTGGGTGTTTTCCTTGATTAGAAAAAAAAAAAATTAGAATTTATAAAGTGTGAATTAAATTGGGTTGGAATATCATCCTGTTTTCTTTGATTAAAAGAAAGACTAGTGTTTGTAAAGTATCATTTAAATTTGGTTGTGATATTGTCCTTGTTACTCTCTGTGGGGTGGGAGTGCTAGATTGGCCATGTTTGAGAAGTTTCTAGATAGCTGGCCAAAACAATTTGGCATTGCTTTTTATGAGTCTCTTGGTGTTTCAGTAAAAATTATTATCATTTTTAATGTTTTCAGATAAGTTTCTATGTTGCTTGAATGTTTAGAAAAGATCTTGTGTTTTGTTTGAATACTAAAGTTTGAAGGCTTTGTCTACTGTTTTAGTAGTTGATTAGTTTCCTTGGTCAGCCAAGGTACTGGGGTTGATTTGATTCTTTTTGATCTAACTGGAGAAATTTAGTTTAGGATATTATAGGAAAATTCTATCTTAGAATTAAATACTGTTTTATAGGTTCATAGGTTCATAGGTTGGTACTAGGCTATTGGCCCTAGGGCTTATACAAGCCTAGCCATAACAATTCTCTGGATATTTCTTCCCACAATATTTACTTCTCTGGACCCTTGTCTAGCAGGGCGACTGACATGATCCCCAGGGTGACTTTCCTATCTCCCATCCAATCATCAAGGTTCCTTTTGAAGAGGGCCAATGAGGCACTCTGATTGACATGTATGGGCAGTCTATTCCAGACTATGGGGAGTCTCTGGGTCAGGAACCTATCCCTTCAGCATGTTTTGTTCATTGTGGTGACAAGGTTTAGATCCCTGGAGTGTGTGGCTCTGAGGGATTGGGATTTCTTTAAGTGGAGCATGTCCAACAGCTCAGGGTTTGACATGGCCTTGTATGTTAAGCAGAGATTGCCTCTGAGTAGACGATATGCCACAGAGAATAGCTGGAGTTTTTTTAGATGGTCAGCATATGGCATCTTCTTTAGGCCTGTGATTCTTTTAGTGAGGTATTTCTGTGGCCTTTCCAGCTGTTGCAGATGTCTTGTGAGGTACATACCAAACGGGGCATTATACTCTATAATGGGTCTAATGAGGGATGAGTACAGTGGGACAATGACCTCCTTTTTCTGGATGAAAAGCCCTTAGTGATAAGGTGTGCCACATAGAAGGATTTCCTGACTGTTGTGGTGATGTGGTTATCGAAAGTGAGACCACTGTCCACCTGTGTCCCTAAGTCTCTCATCACACTTTCAATGTTTAGTGTCCTGCCACCTATGTGGTAATTTATGGGTACATGCTTTTTTCCAAAGGGGATAACTATGCATTTCTTGGCATTAAGCTTGAGCCCATGGCTCTGGCACCAGGCATCTGTTTCTGTAAGGCCCTTTTGTAGAATATCCACATCATTTGGGGATTCAATAATGGCTCCCAGTTTGCAGTTATCTGCAAACTTTGTTAGCCAGAGTACCTTAGTGTTGGCCTGTACTTCAGAGAAGTAGATGCCAAACAAGAGTGGTCCCAGGACTGAACCCTGAGGTACTCCACTTGTCACTTGTCTGGAGCTGGATTTGGAGTCAGCTACTTTTACAGTCTGGGTTCTGTCAGTAAGCCAGTTGGCAACCCATCGAGTGATGTAGGGATTTATGCCCAGCTTAGTAAGTTTATCTATGATTCCAGAGTGGGGGATGGTGTCGAAGGCCTTGGCGAGGTCCAGATCAGCTGTGTGGACTGCCTTACCCACGTCCACAGCTCTAGAGACTGATTTGAAGAAGTTAATTAGATTCAGGAGACAAGATCGGCCCTTCACAAACCTAAACTGGGTGGGGTCCAGTGTTTGAAGGTTGCCAGTGTCTTTGTTTATAAGTTCCATGATAATGCGTTACATGGCCTTGCAGATCAGGCTTGTCAGACTGATGGGATGGTAGTTCCCGGGATCCAAGGTGGATCCCCCCTTGTGGAGTGGGATAACTGTAGCTGTGCGCAACTCAGTGGGCATGAAGCCTGAGGTGAGGCTATGATTAAACATGACACTTAGGTGAGGTGCCAGTTCATTTTGTAGTTCATGTAGTACACAGCCTGGGATGTCATCTGGTCCCATGGATGCTGTACTCTTAGTTTTGGAGAGTGTGATTTCTACCTGTGTGCCCATGATTACCAGAATTTGGAAATCTTTTGGTATTGAGATGGGCCCTTTAGGGGGTGAGAGGGGGTGAAGTTGGCACTAAATCGATCTGCCAGGGTATTGGCAATATCCTTGGGATCAGTATATTTAATGCCATTCTGTTGTAGCTCAAAGCAGATCTGAGCATTGCCATTTAGATTCTTGACATAACTATAGACTGCCTTGCAGTTGTCTTTGGAATCTTTGGCAATTTTATTTTCATAACTAGCTTTTGAGGATTTTATGAGGGATCTCTGCTTCTTACTGAGGCTGGTGAGGGAGTTTTTTGCATCTTGGGATTTTCCTCTTTTCTGCAACAGTTTATTCCTTCTGTTGTATAGTTTGTTTATAGCAGGGGACCACCAGATTGGCTTCCTTTTTTGGAGAAGAGCATCTTGGTTCTATTTGGGATGGCACGATTCATGCACAAGTGGATATGCTCATACAGTGCCTTAGTGTAGGATTCTGCAGTCGAACTTTCAGATCCCATCTGCATGGGTGTCGTGAAGTTTGTCACTTCTGACTTCAGTAGTATGAAGTTGGCTTTGGAGAAGTTCTTTAAGGAGGTTTCATTACTGGGGTGTGGGGGTGGGATGTGGATGTCAAGGGTGATTTGCTTATGGTCAGACCTGACCAATGAGGGGGTGACCACTGGTATGGAGCATCTATATCCCATGTTGGTAATGACCAGGTCTAGGATATTGGATCCCCTGGTGGGACAATGGATTAGTTGATCAAGGGCATTGGAATTTATGAATTCCAAGAACCGTTGGGAAAAGGAGTTGGTACCCGAGTAGTTTTCCCAGTTAATGACAGGGTAGTTGAAATCACCCAGTATTAGGGTGT
Source organism: Protopterus annectens (assembly GCF_019279795.1). Lineage (NCBI taxonomy): Eukaryota > Metazoa > Chordata > Ceratodontiformes > Protopteridae > Protopterus > Protopterus annectens. The sequence continues at coordinate 1,066,715,952 of NC_056732.1, forward strand.
TTGTTTGTATCTTAATATTTTCCCGTATGTTTATAAAGGTGTAGTGAGAATCTTGAGTCATGGTGGGGGATCTGTAACAAGCTACAATTTGGATTACAGTCTTACCTAGTGTTAGTTGCACCTGGAGAATTTCAGATGCATTGTGTTGGGCAACTAGCCTGAAGGTGTGAATATCCTTGGTGAATATGGACACTCCTCCACCTTTAGTGTTTCGGTCTTGGTTTTGTGGCCGAAAAGTGTGGTAAGAGTTGTAGCCTGGTATTGCAGGGGTGCTCTCTGAAGCATTGAACCAGGTCTCCATTACTGCACAAATATTGATGTTCTCCATTTTTAGGAGTGCCTTGAGAGAATGCATTTTGAGGTTTAGACTTCTAGTATTGAGTAGCATTACCTTCAGATTTTATATGCTTGTATCTGTTACGGTGGTGGTTTTATCCTTTGAACCTTTCCTAAAAAAGCACTTTTAGGGTGGCAAGAGCTTTAGCCAGTAACCTGAATCCCAGGGCTGACAGGTGCAAACCATCTCTGGCAAAGCATCGTGGTTTGTCGATCATGTCTTCCCAGGCAGACATATACTGGATCCCCTTTGAATGACACCAGAAGCTTAGCCAATTGTTGAAGTCAATCATTTTGTCCTTATACTGTGGTATCATTCTGGGCAAAGCCAGGATGCTACTCAGGGCTAGGGTCATACTTGCCTGGGCCACATGATCCAGGAGCTCTTCCATGTCTCTTTTCATGTAGTCCAGGGAGGTACATCTCAAGTCATTCACTTCAGCATGGACAATGACAGAGTCATATTTGTACTTGTTGTGGAGTAACTTGAGTGCGTGGGTTATGTGGCAGATCCTGGCACCCAACAGGCAGTTAACTGTAATTTTCTCCTTGTCCAGCCTGGTGAGTGGGACATCAGTGTGCCTGACTATAGAGTCCCCTATGACTAAAGTGTTGGGTACATTGTCTTGCCTTAGGGGCTGTTGATGGGTGGCACACTGGTGTTGCGAGCTATGTGTCACTTTGGTTGTGACTGATGTTTGCTTGCGTTTCAGCTTCAGAGGTCCTTGTTGCTTGGGCAGGTTAATGTTAAGGGCCTCCACATATGTGAGTTTAGTGTTGCTATGTGTGGGTGCTGATGGTGTGGGTTTTGAAAGGCTATGAGTTGCTTGAGGTGTAGTGCAGGTGTTACCCTTCTCCTCTTGACTGTCTAGCACAATCTTGGCCGGAGACAGCTTTGCTTCCAGTTTGGCTATGTAAGTGCATCTCTCGCAGGTTGTTGTGTTGGGTGGTAGGAGGAGAGGATTGTCTGTGTACATGAGGCAGTTGCCGCATTACCCCAGTATGCCCATATTCACCAGGTGGACAGGAGAAATCACCGGAAGCGGACCCTTGGACATGCCTGTTTAGGTGCTTTTTTGTAAAGTTTAAGAGTTGTTTTCCCTTACCTTTACAAGGTACTTTGCAATTATAGGCTGTTTAGTGCCTACAATTAATTTATCCTTATTGACAAGGAAAGTTGAGTGCTTGTATCAGTTTCAGGCTTCCTAGTGCATTCCAGCAGGTTCTAGAGCAAGTGCTACTCACAGGGGTTCAGATTTTAGTGCTACTACTGAGAAACCAGCTAGTTCTAAGGGAAAATTTGAAGAGCAGACTTTCTCAGTGCTGCACGATGCGAAAAATGTGCAAACACATGCATTTTTAAGCCAGAAAGCTGAAAGGGATAGAAATCAGCCCAAAAAGGCTGAGCTATTCTAATACCTCAACATCATTCTAAGTGCTTCTTATACAATTTTAATCTGTTTTTCTACAAATGGCTGCGCATGATGCATGGCATACTAACATAATCCTGTTTTTCTTCAACTCTTTCTCTTTCCCATCTATATGAGTCATAAACATAAGGCTGTAGTGGTATATTCCCATCCCATTGACGTATAACGGTATTAATGTCAGTCACTGTCATTTTATACACCTTCTGTACAAGAACTGCTGCTTTCATTTCTGGAATGACCCTCATTTATCTGTGTCTCAGAACCTGTTTTACATTATAATGAGTTATACAGCTGCAGACAAAAAAGTAGCTAAAGTGCATGCCTTAGTGACGAATTGACAGAACACTTGCCCCTGAAACATACACACTCTTTCTGAGGTGTCAATACCATCATTACACTGAGAGATACTTGCAGCTTCATGTGTAAGGTCCACAGTGCCTGCAGTGGAAAGATTTTTTTTCCCTGGATGTTGCAGAAAATGTATTATTTTCATTTGTTTTATAATTAATAACATGTTCCTTCCCCCCTTGGTAAATATAGTCTACAGCAAAATATGACCAGATTTTTATTCATTAACTTTGAATAACTATTTTTTTCCTGAGATGGAGATGCCTTGTGACATTGTATTTTTTGTTTTCCTGTTAATTCTGCTCATCTAGTAATCTGTTAAATTACAGCAAAATCACTCCTCTCCAAACCTGAATTCTTGAGGTATATAATACACACTCATACATTTACACAAAGACAGACATAGACACAGACGGATACACACGTGTATACATAGTTAAAGCACTTCTGATTTCTTTCTAACATTTTTAATGAAAGGGACATAGCAAATGTATACTAAACTAATTCTGCTGTATATTATGGTTGCTGTTAATGGCTACATTTCTTTTGTAGACTAGAAAATGCTCATGGACTCTACCTGTGTAAGGACTGACTTCAAAGTCAGTGAGAGATATCTCTCCCATGGATGTGGTTACCAGATATGCACCCCCCCCCCTTAGGAAGGATGTCACAAGAAAATGCAAAAGACCTTCTTATAAAACAGTATCAGTGCACCTAGTTGACAAGGTTGGCACCTGTCTCTCTTCTTGCAAAGAAGTACTAATTTTAGCAGTTCTGTCCAGGGGGCAGGAAACTGGAAAAAGTATTGATACTTTACAAGGAAAAATATTTTCTGACTTTGCTAAATGTTACAAAAATCTTTGATATTACATTTAAGTCATCCTAATATATAAAGTAGTATAAACAGCCAACATTTAAAGTTCAGCATTTCATGATGCTGCTTACAAAAATTTGTCAGAAAAGGTGACAGCTGCCTTTGAACTCCTGACTGATTTAATTGCTTTGTTTTGCTATGAAAGGCATGGCTACATTGGAAGTGGCTGTGTATCAGTGTTAGTTCTCATCCTCCCTGCAACAAAGACAGTAGAAAACAGTGTCACAACTCTCTTTCTTGTTTACAGCATCTGATGAGCTCCTGGTATCAGCAGAACTCATTGCATGTATAAGATTTTCAGCAGTACCTGACAGGGTAAACTTCAGATTTTTCTGTATCTGTATTATGCCATGTAGGTGGAAATAAATTCCTCTGCAAAGTATGTGAGAAGTTAAGTGTTAAAAAAGTGGGTGGGCTTTCTCTTGCAGTGTTTCCAAAACAAGGAAATGAAAGTTTTGTAAAGTACAAGCAGGTTTCTGGTACCTACACAATACTGAATCTATACCGTAGGAAGAAATGCAACTTAAAGATTGAGTTAACTGTAGGAGAAGGTGGAGTTTTCATTAAAGGAATGTGTTGTTGAAGTGAGAGGCAGCATCATCTAAGGGCAATGTGTTTAGTGGATTCCACTTACAGACATATGGAGAGGATAATGAGTGCATCTTTATTACAGCTATTCAAGTTACGTACATGGCTGTATATTACTAGCTTATATACATTTTGCTATTGTCTCAATACATATGTTGGGAGATGGTCACTAACACTGTCACGTAAGCATCCAAAGGAGTTTATAGTATTGGTTTTGATGACAACAATCTAGTCCAATACATATCACCTATTTTGTTTTTTCTAGTCTTTAATGAATTAGAGGGGGTTGCTAAGTTACAGGTTTAACAATTGATATTTAGGTCTCCCATAAAAATTGTTTCAAGGTGTATGTTTTGAGATAACGAGCGGAAGATTTCTTCAATTATGGTAGTATTGTTACCAGATGGTATATATAATGTTACATTGCACATGGTCTTCTTGCTATTAAGTCTGAGGTGAGAGATAATAATTTATCCTTTGGGGATATCAGGGTTATGACAAGTTACTTCTATTATCTTTATATATTGTTGTTATACCTCCTCCTCATTTAGTTATTCTGTCCAGTCTAAATAAGTTAAAGTCTGAAGGTAATATTTCATTGTCCTTAATTTCTGTTTTTAACCTTGTTTCTATTATAACTGCTGTATCTGGGGAATAAAATGTTAAGGATGCATGGAGTTTTTGTAGTTTATTACATATACATTTAATGTTTATATTGAGAAAAAGTAAGTTTAAATTAATTGAGGGTGGTGGAAGGGTGGAGCACTGTACTGTGGGGATGGATTTGATTTGTTGGTTTGAAGTAGGGCTAGGATTTGTGTGTATATTGCCTCTTAGCTTAGCTTGAATTTAGTTCATGAGACTTGAATAGGATAGGACCATTTAGGTTTATATTTCATTTTTATGGTCACTTTTAGGTTTATGGATTTATATTTGATGTTCCTGTAAGTGAAAAGATCAACATGAATGTCATGGTATAGTTCTAGGAATATGTAGTCAAAGTTGGAAGTGTTACTGAACATGGATTAGTAAACAGTAGTTAGGGAGGTGAGGATTTTGGTATCCTGTTATTTGTGCTAAGAAATCAGAGGTAGCAGCAATGTTATTTATAGTCACATTAGTAAGATAGAGTAGTAATTAGTTAAGGCATAGTTAGAGGATTGGTGTGAATATAAAAGAATGGAAGAGTTAGAGTAGTAGTTACCTAGCTAAGGAATAACTGAGTAACTAATTGTACACCAAAGTGTGATCTTGTCAAAGTATAGCTAAGTGTTATAAAAGGGGGTGGGGTATATTGCTGAATAGTGGGTAGAGATCAAAGAGTGTAAATGTAAAAATACTGGTGTGGCTGGGGCATTGGAGTGGGAATGCACTGAAGTGGATTAGATAGGCTCTTCTTTAGCTGAAGTCAATTGGTATAGTCCTATACAGAGAGTGGACTGGAGTGCACCATCACTGCATTTGTTATGTAAACTAGGCAGTGATGAGTAAAAAAATAAAAATGAATGACCCCCCCCCCTTATAAACTTTGTCCTATTTTCTTGATAATGTACATTTGGCTAAGTTATGCATGGATGCATTGCTTTCATGAAAGATGATAGTCAGGCAGAGCCTATTTGTTATACCACAGAGACAGAGACAGAGAGAAAGAGATGTAACTGGAAAAATATAAAGAGTAAGGCTTTGGCCATGGGAAGAAGTCCAAGACTTAAATTAACTATGGTATTGGATAAACAGGCAGTAACCACAACAATTCCCAGTATATTACAAGGTACAATAGATTAGATATAGTGGAAGTTAAATCAATTAAATACAGTATTGCACCATATGTTACAAAAAGTTACATGCCTGTATAATTGTATAAGGAGTGGGGTATCACTATACTTAGTGTTCATTGGATGGAAACAAACTGTACATTAATGGATAACTCAGCCTAAATATGGAATTGTTTGCTACCCGTAAAAAATAGCGTGAGAAGACTTAAGAAGAAGAACAGAGGAATATAGAGTAGAAAAGAGCTGAAACTAGAGTGTATTGAAATTAGAGTAACAGAAGTAACAGAAGTACAACACTTGAAAATGCTCCTACAAATTGGTTAATATCATCAGGAATAAAAGCATATGAAATTCATATAGTTAAATATTAACTGGTTTGTACTACATGAGAGGAGATCAATGAGATGAATGAAAGGGAGTTTTGCTAATGATTTGCTTAGAGGTGCTATCAAGGAGGGGTTTGAATAGGAATGGATATAGACCAAAGTGGTATGGGAGAATGATATAAGTTTTATGGAAGTTGGGGAATAAGTGAAGAGAGAGAGAGAGAGAAAACGCTGATTCTATGATATTAGTAAATTTGTTTATCAAGTTGGGAAATTACAAGGAGAAGGTATAACAATTGGGTTTCACAGGTGACAGGTAAACATATGTAGTATAATCCCAGAGTAAGGTGGGTGGGTGAGAATTGGGAGTATGGTAGGGGAGTGAAGTAAAGACCAGTGTAGCAAAGTTGCATGCATACTTGCTAAAGGGCATAGGCTCAACATACATAGAGCTTATACAACTAAAATAAAAACAATACAGGTACAACACATTAACGGGTTCATTTCACTGCTCTACACACTCATAAAACAATATCAATATAATGTCGCATGAAGCATATCTGGCCTGTGTAGGAAGATGATTACCAAGTAGATGTGAGACCTAACTGAAGGGAAAGGTTAGGAGTACATTCTAATACAGTGACCTACATTCAGAAGAGGATAGACATGTGAAACTGCCACTGTTTGTGGGAGAGTGAATGAGGTGGTTTGCCTGTGCCAAAGTGAGACATGGGCTACCTGTGGTAGTTACCACCAAAAAAGTGCTGTTTAGCACTGGCAGTAATTAAGAATGATTCAAAGACATGTGAATTAGCTAATAACAAGGACTTTCTCATTTTAACTAAACATTTGAATCACATTTTGCAAAATTTTGAAAACCGACATGCCTGCAGTAGGCAGTTTACACAAGCAGTAGAAATTCTTTCAGAATCGCAGGGTTTGTCTTTTATATATGTTTTTAAGCCCCCAAAAGTCTGTTCATTAAATTTTTGTTTTCATCTTTCATTTCTTTTCCATTTATTTCAACTCTAATCTTCAATAAATTAATTTTCTTTTTAACACCTTCATAATATTTACTTCTCTTTTTTCATTTATGTTTTAGAAACTTCCCCAAAAAGGAGTGTCTTCTCTATACATGCTAATTGAGCATTTCAACATAGTCTAACATAGTCTATCTATTCAGTAACATATAAAGTGCATATGTACATTTAGTGCTCCCTTTTGGCCTCAGTTTCAATACTCTTTGGAATATAGCCACAGAGACATGCATAAAAAGCTTTAGATGCTGCTGCCAGACCTCAGCCTAGAAGGAGAAGGGTGTTCAAACCCCATTTGACCTATCATGGGTTGCATGATACAGAAATAGTAGGGCAATACAGGGTGGACTGGGATAGCCTAGAGAAAATATGCAACCTCTGCCACCCTCATCTGAGGCCCCGGGGAAATCATGGTGAGCCCATCCCAGTAGAAACCAAGGTATACATATACTAGCTACAAACGGGTACTTCCCAGAGACCCACAGAGGATATATTAGGGGTATCATGGGATTCAGCATTCAGAATATTACATCAATTTCTAAATGCAGTGCTACAGGATGTTAGAGATTACATCCAGTTTCCATGTGCCTCAGAGGATAGCAAGTACCATGCAACGATTCTATACCATAGCACACATTCTCAATGTTCTGGGGCTACAGAATCCATATACAAAGAAATAAAAGCACAAAACAGTAGACAGAGAAAGGGGTACAGCAACAGGAAAGGATATGTCTCTATCAACTGTCAAGTGGTCTGTAATACACAAGGGACCATCTACAATGTGTGCGTAGGTAACCCAGGCAGTTTTCACAACTTACACATCTGGCACACCTTTGAACTGAATGTAAGTTTGCTAGAGGTGATTTTCCACAAGGTCATATATGGGGGTTGAGGGTTATGCACTGGAGCCTTGGCTCATACACCCATGAGAAACCCACACAATCCCACTGAGCAAGGATACAATGCACAAACTCAAACTAGAAATATTATACAGCATGTACTTGGCTTGTTCAATCAAAGTTCTAATGTCTAGACACATCTGGTGGTGCCCTGCAGTATGACCCAAGCACCTCAACCAAAATACTCATAATCTGTGCCATGTTTCCCAGTATAATTATCAGGAAACAGCTGCACAAGGACAACAAGGCCAAGGTCTGCAGTTTTCAGCACCACAAACATGGCTAGCAGATACAGCTGAGGCATCTGAGGAAGAACCAGCAGCTATGGATGATCCTGGCAGATATAGGCATGTAAAATATGACATGGCTCTGTCTAAGAGCAGAGGATACTACACACACTCACTACCTAAGTGAAAACCTAGATGCTGAGCAGCTACAAACAGTAAAATTGATGCCTACAAAATTTCTTACCTTTGCTTACCCATGAAATGGTTGGTGTTCTATGAGCATCAGACAAAGTCAACCCCTGAAGACATATCTTGGTAGCAGCAGTCTTAAGCAAGATAAGTAATGTATCTCTAAAAACGAGATATATAAATGATTAGCTTCATATGCAAGTATTGCATGTCACTAAGATGAAACATGGCTCAACTGTAGAGGAATTTTAGCATCAACTCATATGTGATATACACAATACCTATATATTTTTCTGTTCAGTAGTGTGCATCACACATTACAGCTGCCCACTGGAGATACCCCATCAGTGACCAAGGCAATCTTACCATCATTTGCACATGGTGCTGAGCAAGCACTAATGATTATCTAGTAAGATTGCATTATTAAGAATAACAGAACAAATACAATGAAGATCAAAAAGTACATAACAAATCAATTATAAATCAGCAGGAAAAAGATCTAGAAAAGCAGTTTTTGCAATGCATTCCATTACAAGCAAGCATTTGAGTAAGCAAGCATTAGCTATCCACTCTCTGCACCAGACATAGGCAACCCTAAATAACAAAGAAATGTGCTGGGGACATTTATCATCCCTTGAACGGGTAAACAGCGGGTTACAGGGCAGCAAGCCTGACACCAAAGATGTGATTATTTGTGAATGACAAACCAGTTTTTCAACAAGTATCCATTGTCAGGGCCAGTAACAAAAGATTTATGTCATTCATTAGTAATGTTTATATATGTGTATGTATATGTGTGTATTGTGAGTGTGTGTGTGTGTGTGTGTGTGTGTGTGTGTGTGTGTGTGTGTGTGTGTGTGTGTGTGTGTGTGTGTGTGTGCACATGTGTGTGTGCATGTGTGTGCGTGTGCATGTGTGTGTGCCTGTGTGTGTGTGTGTGTGTGTGTGTGTGCGTGTGTGTGTGTGTGTGTGTGTGTGAGGTGGTGAAGCCAAGATGAGTTTTAATGTGAGTAAACACAATCAAGGCAATTGTGCTATGTCCTAGCATCGCAGACAGGTGTGAGCTATGCATGGTAGATTAGTCAGTTAACTATCGCTGCTCCCAACAATGAGAACTACCTCTTCTAGGAGTTGCACTGCTAGTTCCATGGCCCTGGCTTGAAGTCAGAGTGCGATCTGAAAGTAAAATATGTCTGCTGGATGATCCTTCATCATGACTGTGTCCTCAGCCACAAGCATTTGGCCTAACAAATCTGGGTTTAGAAACCTGTATCACTGATGGAACAGTGAAAGCAGTGCCAGTATGGGAGTGGGATCTTCCATAGCCCCATTGTCTTACACCTGATGATGTAGCAGCTTTCCAGCCATGTGGATGCTGACCTACACCCAACAGATGTTCCATTACAGACACTGCATGATCCAGTGTGCCAGTCATCCTGTCCAAAGAGTCACTCACATGGTCAGGCAGTCTTGCACATCAGAATGCATAACATGCACCACTACGGCTTTCTCTTCTGAAGCTCTGGTGGAACGTGACTGTGCTTCCACAATGGACCTATACATACATTTTGTAGCACCTTCTGACCACACCGACATTAGGTGGAGGGCAGATGCCAGGCCTTCTCCAAAGACTTCCCCTTGTGGTACTTCACCCTCATGATGGCTGCAGAGAGACTCAGTCATCTCTGCAACTGGAGTAACCACATTTCCCTGATTTACTGTGTCATCCTCAACCTGTCTGATATTTTATGGCTGTGTGTCATGAGTATGCATAGGCATATTGACTATGTCCAAACTCTGGGCAAGAGAAGTGGTAGCCACAACCTCAGTGCTAGACTGACCCTTTGCATTCCCAAGCTGCACCTCTTCATCACCACCATCATCATCGGAGGCTACTGATATTCTGACATCAGGCAGTAGGAGTTCCACAGCACTAGTGGCAGGTTTACACTTACCTGTAATAACAAGTAAAAACACAACAAATGGAGAAACAGAAGAAAAACTGATAACATTTATGATAAATTAACCTGAAATTAAGCAGTAATATATGCAAGTGCTATTAAAACTGAATTAAGGCAGACATAAATAAACTTTCTGTACATTAACAGTACAAAAAAGATATGGGTATACCATTTGTAGGTGGTCATAGAAATTCAGTATTAGATGTACCTAGGCAGACCAAATGGAGATGAAAGAGGGATGATAAGCATTATAATGTAAATGACGCAATAAACAAACATGAACTACATCTGCAAATTAAGAAAGATATGATACTCTTATATGTCCAACCATTCCCTATCTTCACTTTCCTTCTCTTCCCCTTTACCTTTCTCTAGCTCTCTCCCCCAACACCTCTCTCTCACTCTCTCTATATATAAAATGTAATTATTAATATGGCATACTTGGTGTTTCACTTCAGTATCTATGTTGACCTCTACTCAGGAACTCTGCAATGAGCTATCTGGATCTCTCACAGTGTACAGGAACTCCTACATCTCAGTCAGTGGTGGTTTGGTAGCGGGACAGCCACAGGTACACCTCCATTCATGTGCTGTAGCAGTGGTTCTTTTTTAGGCTTTGGTGATCATGTCACTGATCTGCTGTCTGATTTGCCCATAGTCACAGCTATGGCCACCCACAACATTGACATCATTGGCACCTGCCACCAGACATGGTTACGGAAGGACTTGTTAGCTTTGACTTTCTCTATTATGTGTGATCCATGTCACTGGAGTACCTGTAGTATCAGCTTATTCTCAGCATCTGAGAATGATAGTTTGCATGAGCCAGAGTTCTTGGGAGCCATATCTTGTATGTGATAAAAAGGTATACAGATAAATGTATCTGAAAGTAAAGTGACTAGCAACAAAACAAATATGAATGTATTCAGGCATCATTAACAGAAATTAACATAATATCTAGGACTACACACATCTAATACACAAGTACCCCCCCAAAGGAAAAAAAAAAAAAAAAAAATATATATATATATATATATATATATAAATAACAATGACAAACTCGGGTGAGGATGGTAACAATGTATAAGTCCATTATAAATAGCAACATTAACAAAATATATGAATTAAAATGTAGGAGGTTTATTTATTTATTTATTTGCCTTTTGTTTACTGGGAAAGTCTACTGGGCCATAGAGAACCCATTTTCAGTGAAGACCTGGGGAGCAAAGCTCCACAATACAAAATGTTAACAGTACAAATTACAATATTTGAGTTGCAAGGACTACATTTATACAAAATACATAGTAAAAGAAAACATAATAATAGTATAAACTGTACAGACTTGAATATTAAGGTACAGGTTTGTACAAATGATACATAGTAAAAACTATAAGAATAGTATAGTTGTACAGCCAAAATATCAAGTAAAGATTTACTAAGCAGTATCTTAAATGTAAAGGTTAAGCAAGTTTACCATTTGGGGATAGCCGTCTGTTGATGTCTGGCATATATAACAGGCTTAACACAGTTGATGGACTACAATGTAACCTTGCCATATAACAATTTTTATAATGTTCACATTCTCAGAGAAATGTTTTTATAAAGGCAGGTAACATTACCTGAGTTTATTTAAAACAAACAATTGCTATATATGCTATAACAACAGCAACAGACAAAGTGCAGACATCACCCAATGCTATCTGAAATTTAAGTAATCACTAACGTTTAAAAAATTATTTAAAAATAAACATCACATACATTTATATAATTTGTATAAAAGTACCCAAATAATTGCAATGACAGTAATGAAACAGCAGTATCAAAGTCTATGGATCCCACAGTCTCCCTTATTAATTAAGTGCCTAGCCAACATGATGGATTTAACTAGTGCACTGTGAGTATGCAAGTAAATTGTCAACTGATTATCATTCATGAATCACAGTCTGTATGAAGTGCTAGGCAGGTAAATATGGCATGAGGACCTACAGGTTGCCATGCACATGTCATAACAGTACAAGAATGATTAAATGATTATTAGACAATGGGCAAACTGTACATCAATACCCTGATTGGAGAACGATCATTCTCCATCAGGGTATTAATGTACAAGTAATGCCTGCTGAGAAGAATGAGTCCGCCATTTCACAATGGTTTATATTAAAAAGAAGAGAAAAAGGTAAGTGTGTGTCTGCATGTGTGTGTGTTTACATCTGTGTGTGAGCGCATGCATGCATGTCAGTAAAAGTGAGATTGCCATTATTTTACAGTTGCTAAGCAGTGCTTTTGTTGCTTAGCGAGTGTAAAATAGAAAAAAAAAGAAAATGCAGCAAGTGTGTGATAGTGTATGCAGGTATGTAAGTAAGAGAGAGAGAGCAATTGTGTGTGTGTTTCTACCTGCATGTGTGTGTGAATGGGTGCATTACAGAAAGACTGTGTGTGCCTGTGTGTATGTGTGTGAGAGAGAGAGAGAGAGAGAGGGACGGACAGAGTGAGAGAGAAAGTGAGAGTGATGTGTGATGTGAGTGAGTGCATGTCTGTAAGCAGAGGAGACTGTGTGAGACAGATTGAGAGAGAGTGAGCCTGAATGTGTGTATGAAAGCAGTTGGAAACTGAGAGATTGAGAAAGAGGGTGAGACAGATCTTGTGTGAGTGAATGTGTGTATGAATGACAGCAGAGGAGTCTGTGTGTATATGCATGTGTGTGAAAGCAGAAGAGACTGTGTATTTGTGAATAGGAGAGAAAATGGGCTGTATGTAAAATTGTTGTTTCACTTACTTATTTTTTTTAAGGACTATATATTTTTTTAAATATTTGATGTAGAATGCTTCCTCCAACACCATTAACATATACTACAGCAAGGCTGAAACAGTAGGCGGAGGAACTATTTTACATTAAAAATATATATAAAAAAATATATAATCCTTAATAAAATAAACAAGTAAAACACAACAATTTTACAGTGACCCCATTGTCTTAAGTGCAATAATGCCCTCCAGGGTGTGTGCTAATGTGTAATTAATGCCCTTCCAGGAGTGTAGAGGGTGCCGTGCTGGGTGGGCATTAATTACACATTAACACACACTAATTGTTTCACACTTTCTGTCACTTTGATGAACACTTACTGAGGGTGAGTCAGGGAGAACAGAGTTAGCAAAAAGTCAGGGATTACACCTTAACCTTTCTAACAATTTTATTACCTGCACTTGTTTTGCACTGAGATATTGCTTAGGTAGCATGGACTAGAGCCAGACTTGCTGAATCTAGCCTGTTTTTCATACACTTGAACTCAAATCCAACCATTTTACATTAAAAAGGGTTCTCCTGCACCCTTGTGGCAGAAGAGTGTAGGTATAGCCTTATTTCAGCTAGGGATTGCTGGAGAAAGGATCATTTTGTGATTTCTTATTGGCAGACTAGTTTAAAACTGTTTAATTTCACCTGTAAATAAGCCTGCATTTACTCATTTTTTGGCTCAAATAACCACAGCTGCTCTGCATTTGGCATCCTTTGCCAGAGTTCCAGAGAGTTTCTGCTTGAATCCAAGCCATCCAAATCTAAGAACAAGAAATGAAACTTATTTTTTTAGTTTGAACTGAACTTTTTCATCTGTATTTTTCTGTTTTACTGCATTCATTTGTGTCTTTTTGATTGTTTTTACTGTTTGTGCCTACTTATTGCATGCACTTGTTTTGCACTGAAATATTGCTTAGTTAGCATAGACTAGATACAGACATGCTGAATCTAGCCTGTTTTTCATACACTTGAACTCAAATCCAGCCATCTTACATTAAGAAGGGCTCCCCTGTACCCTTGTGGCAGAAGAGCATGGAGATAACCTTGTCTGAGCTGGTGATTGCTGGAAGAAGGATCATTGTGTGATTTCCTGTTGCCAGACTAGTTTAAAACTGTTTAATTTCAACTGTATATAAGCCTCACATTTGTTTGTAGCTGTGCGCCACACAATGGAAGTTTGTAGTGCCTTGAATATATGCAAATGCCTAGAAACTATTTTTCACCTAGACACCATTCAGTGAAACCCTCCCAGGCTTCCTGCTGCTCTGTGGGCAACCCAGCTGAGCACTTTTGGACTGCAGGGAGCTCAACTGAGCACCAAGAAGTGTTGCCCCACTTTCCATCCCTGATTTTCTATAGAATAAGTCCCATTGTTACTCCCAGAGCAATAGCTGATCTAATTTGCCCTCTTAGAAATTAGTACTTAAGAATTACCTTCTGCTATGGAGAGTCAGGTTCCTAACATTTCTCCAGCCAGTCTGAATGATATGGACATCCTGAGGCAATGTAGCAATTGACTCATGTGTGCTGACAATCACATGTTCCTAAAGCAAGCAAACACAGTATGTGAGAGATGTAACTATACCATGAAACTAGAATTAGTCCTGTCACAAAACAATAAACAACACATCAAACAGGTTGTCAGCACACACACCTCTCCACTTACACAAGATAAGGTCGAGACACATATACCCACATATGCAGAGGTAGCCACTAAGACCCTAAAAAAGACTAGAGACCTTGTAAGTCCAAATAACCTACCCATACTGTTATATGAATAGAATCCACCACTACACATAGCAACACACATATCAGTGTCTGAACAATTAAGCCCCTAAGGCAAGACACCTCAAAACTTAATATCATAGTCATAGGTGACACAATAGTGAGATACACAGATGTTCCACTCAAGAAGTCAGCTGTCTGTCAGGTGCCAGGATCCATCAAATCATGTACACACTCAAGTCACTCAGCAACAATTACCTTTATGACTCTGTCATAGTACATGTTGGAGTGAATGACTTGAGGTGTACCTTTCTGGACTATATGAAGAGAGACATGCATGAACTCTCAGGTTATGTGTCCCAGGTAGGCATGTCCTTAGCCCTAAGCAGCATTCTAACTTCACCTGGCATTATGCCAAAATACAGACAACAAATAATTGATTTCAATAATTGGCTTAGCTTCTGGTGTTACTCCAGGCAGGTTCAGTATCTGACAGCCTGGAAAGACATGGTCAACAGACCATGCTACTTTTCCAGAGGCGGCCTTTACCTGTCTCCTCAAAGCTTTCAAATACTGGTAAAGACACTTGCCTCCCTCATAGTGCCTTTTTTTAGGCAATGTCAAAACAACAAAACTTTTGACATAAAGAAATCCACTAGAGACAAACTCAAGGTTATGCTGCTTAATGCTAGGAGCCTAAACAGTAAACTGCACTCCCAGGAAGCACTCCTCACCTTGGAAGATGCTGACGTCTATGAAGTCACTGAGACTTGGTTCAAGGCAGCAGAGAGCACCCCAGTTGTACAAAGCTACAATGCCATTCACATGATCACACCTCAAAATGAGCATGAAAGAACCAAAAGTGGAGGTGTATTCATCTTCATTAAATCCAAATACACCTCAAGACTGGTAAAACAGTGCGACTCTTTTGAGCTACTCCAGGTCCAAATAACTATAGGCAAATACATTACCACATCATCACTAGATACAGGTCCCCCACCATGAACCAGGAGAAGCACATCGCCTAACTGGACTTGCTAGATTCACTCTGTATACATCTAATCACCTCGGTCATGGGAGATTTCAACTATCCTTCCATCAATTAGGTGACTTATACAAGCATAAACATGATCGCTCTGAGGTTCCTGGATTTTTTTAATTCAAATGCCCTGGAACAGTTGGCCTGCACACCCACAAAGGGCTCAAATATCCTAGACCTAGTACTTAGCAACATGGGGGGGGCACTGCACTACCTCACGTATGTTGTCCTCCTTGGTAAAGTCAGACCATAAATAAGTCTTGTTTGAAGTAAAGATCAGACCTGACACCCCCACAGGAGCAAAAGAACTGAAAATTTTCTCCAAAACAAACTATGGATTACTAAGCAATGGTATAAAAAGTTTCAAAACCCCTGCTAACACAGCCAACAATGACTCCTATGCAGAAGGGTATTCAAATTTCCCATATAGCCACTTAAACAAATGCATTGTTTCAGCTGTATCTGACAGGACTAAAACCAGGTCCTCCCGAAAAAACAAGCCATCCTGGTAGACTGTAATTATAATTAAGTTATATAACAAAAGAAAGAATCTGATATCTAAGAACAAGAGGGAACTTACTCAACAGACAAAGAATAACTCCTGCAGCTAGAGCAAGCAAATCATATATCTTTTAAAGTCCTCTAAGGCTAGTTATGAGACTAAATTAGCATCCCTAGGTAAAGACAACCATAAGCCATTCTTTAGCTAGAAAAAAACCTAAAAGGGAATGCTCCGCTGTGTGCTGAAATTATAGTGGATGATACCACTCACACTGAACCTGAGGAAATCGATAACCTGCTGACTGACAGATATGGTAATAATTTCATCTCCCTATTCCCACCAGCCATACCCCAAAGCACTCCTGACACCAGTCCACCACCGAGTTCACCAAAGAACAGGTCATGCAATCACTCTTCCAGGCCAAAAACACTGCACCTATGGGACCAGATAACATCTCAGGTTGCTTACTAAACAATAATACGACTTAGTGGAATCACTTGTTACTGTATTTAACCATAGCCTGAGCACTAGTTTTGTTCTAGCAGAGTGAAGAACAGCAATGGTAATCCCCTTGCACAAAGAGGATCCATCAACAGGCCCAGGAAATTGTTATCCCATAAGCCTAAACAACCTTATCTGCAAACTATGGAAAGAATCATCATGGATCTTATCAACAAGGACACAGGTGACCTTCAAACTCTTGACCCCACCCATACCTCTCAGCTGTCCAGATTTTCAGCTGTCCTGATTTTCACAGAATGTACAGATTTTTGGCAGATATTTTTGGTCTGTTCCTCTTAAAATTTGTGGTTTTCTGGCAAATCACTGGGATGATCTGAGGATTAAAGTGACTAAATAATGGCATACATTTGAGTTTCAGAATTCAAATCCTTCAGAAAATGTATGTTAAAACAAACCCTGTTACTCTAGCAACTTTCTAAGTTTCTAAGAGCCATATTTAAAATTTGTCCCTATTTTTGGGCCATTGTCCCCCCATTTTGTTGGGCTTTGTCCAGATTTCTTGCACTAAGAGGTTAAGAGGTATGACCCCACTCAGTCTGGTTTCATTAAGGGTAGATCTTACTTATTAAATCTGGTGGACTTCTTTGAGAATGTCACCAAAGTGCTGGATAAGGGCAAATAAGTACATGCCACTTATCTTGATTTATCCAAGGCTTTTGACACAGTGCCCCACTCAGGGATTATTGGGTAACTCTCCCAGCTGGATATTAACCCATACATCACTAGATGGATAGCCAACTGGCTCACCAACAGAGTGCACACTGTCAAAGTTGGAGAGTCCACTTCCACCAGTAGTCCAGTTACCAGGGGGCTACCACAAGGATCTGTGCTGGGCGGTCTACTGTTTGGAATCTATTTCTCTGAGGTCCAGGTGAAAATGGATGGCATGTGGCTTACCAAGTTTGCCGATGACTGCAAACTAGGTGCAATCGTTGAATCCCCAATGATGTAAACATATTACAGAAGGGGCTGACTCAGACAAATGACTGGTGCCAAAGTCATGACTAAATCTAAATACAAAAAATGCCTCATTATCCCTTTTGGCAAAGAAGTAGCCCCTGCTAATTATGATATAGATTGCACCCCTCTAAGCTCAAGCCCAGTGGTGCGAGACTTGGGAACACAAGTTTATAGCAATGTAAATTTTGATTACCATGTGTCCACAGTGGCAAGGAAAGCCTTCCGCATTGTCCCTCTCATAATAAGGGCATTGCATCTAAGACTAAGGAGGTTATAACTCTGCTGTACTCAGCCCTTATCAGAACACTAATTGAGTACAATGCTCCCTTCTGTGTGGATCTCACCAGACACCTTCAGCAACTGGAGATACCACAGAGATTTCTAACCAACAGAATCCAAGGCCTCTAAAATGTGACTTACATGAAAAGACTGAAAGCTCTGTCACCGTACTCTATCATACAGGCTGTTGAGAAGCAACCTGTGCAGAGCCTACAGATCAGTCAGTGACTCTGCCCTAACAGAAATGCTGCACATCTGCAAATCAAATGGGACAAGAGTCACTTGTTCCAGGGATCTCATCCTTGCCTGTGACATTAACAGAACATAGCAGACATTTAGCAGGACTCTTTCCATGAATCATAGGGTCTCAATATTGTTCTGTTACAGACCAGGGGCCTTGTTTTACTTTTTCATTAACAGCTAGTTGTGTTGGTGTTATCGGGATAATTTGTAGTGAGTAGCAGTTGGCCCATTTTTAGAATTTATAAGTCTCCTTGTGGGACTGCAGCTGTTTCAGCAACTAGAGGTCTTCAATGTGGATGTGTAGCAATACCTGGGAGTGGAGCAGTACCTGTATGTGCTAGCGCAATCTGTGGCTGATTCCATTCCTGTGGCTTCTCCCCGTATTGAGTGCTGATACCTTATTAAGTCTCATTGAATTTTTGCCTATACCCAAGCCTCAGTTTTACTCTCTAACCTAGTGGACCGCTCTGGACTTGGTAGGGTTATGGATTATAACTGTTGCCTGGCTTCAATCCTCTGAATCCCATATTAGAGCAAATGTAGTGAGTTTTTGTTATAATTGGTTTTGTAATTCAGTTATTTCTGAGTCTTGAGTGTATTTTGCTGTGCTATAACATATTCCTGATGTAACTGGAAGTTATAAGTTACTTTGTAGTTAAACATGGTCAGCTTGTTCTAAATGTATGGGCATTGTGACTCTCCCCCATGTTCCCTCTACATGGCTTGAATATATCACAATCCTATAATTTCACTGTTGTTTTAAAGATAGTAGTAACCACTGTTTTTATTGCTTTCCTTGGCTAATGTACACGTGTAAAGGTTCTCTCAGTTCTGAGATATATTTGCTTCATCCTAGACTGTTTATGCTTATTACTGTAACTACTGCTGTACTGTTATTGAATTATTCTTTTCTTCTCACTAACTTTCTTAGCTTTCTACCTCTGACCTGCACTAAGACTGGAGACTTCTAACTGCCTAGTCTATGAGAAACCCCATCAAATACTTTCAGCTATCTCAACTGTATTCTTAAAGAAATTTGTTGTCCACTCTTTAAATACCTCCTTCAAAGGACCTGAGAAAGTATGTTTTACCCCTAGACCAGACTGCAAAGCTGTATTTTTTTAGGTTTTAAATTAATAAATGTTAATGTCATGCTCCTGAGCCAGGTATCCAGCAGCCATACTCCCTCTCCATCTCCTCTGAAATTAATCTTCTCTTCCTGGTACCCTTTAACTGTGTTCTTTTTCCACATTATTATATTTCACTAGCTTTACTGAACTCCCCTATTGCCCAAAGGTGGCACCCTATACTAGGCTACTATTTATTTTCCTTGTATTTCTCTTCTATCTGATCTTACAATCGTCCTGGTCCCTCTTCCTCTACTCTGTCTCAACTCCTCTAGTCCTATATTCCTTGCTACTGCCTAGTTCTACTTGCACTCCCATCTTACATGGGACTTCTCAGAGCTCTGCAGTAACCACCTATTTTTAGATTGAATCTCTGAGCTCTTCCTTCCCTTGCTCTAACCCGCTCTATTCGCCCTGCGGGCTCACTCCACTCCACTCCCCTACCCTACCCTACCCACAAATCCCACCCACCCCTACTGCTCCTAACCTTATACTTGAATAGCCACACCTCCTTTCCCTCATCCACCTATAGCCCTCTCTATCTTGTTACATACTTAGCAGTTCGGCCCATACTTATTGACTGCTTTAACCCCTATCTCTCCTTAAACTGCTCCATATACTAACATTTCCCTATCTCTCCTAAACTGCTCTTTACATTAACATTCCCTTTCTTTATACCTTATTCTACTTCTTTCAATTAACTCAGTTTACCCTTACCATGCCGAAATCTGGCTGTCCTAAATATTTTAACACATTTTCCTTCTTTATAATCCTTAACACTCTACTTGTATCTTATAACCTCACTCATTACGAGCACCTAAACTTTTTTGAATCTCAACTCCCTTCAAAACATACCACTCCACACTCTGTTCTAGCCCCACAAACCCATAGTAACTTAACATCCTCATCTTCCCACCTTCTACCTCTATTCCATAGATTAACCTATATTAAATATCTGAAAACCAGAAAATATTACCTTTTTTTTTTCTAAACTTTTAAAATTCATACATACACCTCAACAGCTCCCTACTTTTACATGGTGACATTCATCCAAACCCAGGCCCAAGCAACCACTTCCCTGACACCCATCCAGTCCATCAAACAAACTCTGTCACCCCAACTAATACATCCACCTTTCTTCTTATAGCTCACCTCAATATTTGCAGTGTTTGCTTGTCTTTTCATCTTTTCCCGGTTAGGGGTCGCCACAGCGGAACTCTGGTCCACTAATGATTGGCAGTAGATATTTATGGTGCCGAGTTGCCAGCCCGACGCCCAACCTTCAGCAAAGGGACGCCCATTCATGCATGTCTTTCGAACGCCACCCGACAGCGGGGAGGACATGCAGACTCCACACAAAAGGGACTCCAGCCGAGAATCGAACAGGAGAACCTGTTGCTGTGAGGCAACAATGCTACTGCTGCACCACCGCGGCTTAATAAAATTACCCAACTACATGCCCTGATAGATATACATTGCTTTGACATCATATGTCTAACTGAAACCTGGCTCAAACCAGAAACTAAGGACAATGATATAATTCCTCCTGGCTACAACATCCTCAGACTTGATTGTCTGAACAAAAAGGGTGGTGGAGTTGCAATACTCTACAAATCTGAATTACAGGTTACCCAGCTAGATAGTCAACCTCCCTCACCAAGCAATGCTGAAATCTTGATCTCTAACCTCCAGGTTAATACTAATAAATCCTTATACATTATTTGCTCTTATATTCCCCCTGGCAATAACATCAATACCCTTGAAAATACCCTTAGCTGGCTCTCCTCATCATTCCCACAGGAAACTATACTACTAGATGATTTCAATATTGATTGGAATTGCTGTACTTCTCCCCAAACCAAATTCTCAGAATGGCTTCCATGAACTCATCATCTCCCCTACTAGAATTCATAAACCTAACAACAAACAGAGTACCCTTGATTGGATATTAGTTAATAGTAATCCCCTGTCATATAAAACAGGCACACTTCCTGATGATATTAGCGACCACTCCCTTACTTATATTACTAGACAAAAGACCTCTATTCCTAACCCAATAATTTTCAGAACTACCAGCAATAAGAAAAACCTAAACCTAGCTAGCTACCAATCAGAGCTCAAAGCTTGCAAATGGACTCCCCTTAAATACCTACCTCTTAATGAGGCAGTATCATAATTCAATAACAAATTATTGCAAATTCTAGACTATCATGCCCCCTCTCATACAATCAGAGCTAGAAACAAACCTTCTCCTTGGCTGACCAAAGAGACCAGGCAACAAAATGCTACAAAGAAATAAAATATGGTCTAAATGGAGAAATACTAAAAACCCAATTGATCACCTAAACTTTAGGCAACTTAGAAATGCTACAAAGAAATTAAAGCTCTTAGACAAAAATAACTACTACCTGAAATTCCAACAAGCTCAACATCAAAATCCACAAAAGTTCTGGTCAGGTATTAATAAACTACTTCACCAAGGAGATTCTAAAACTCCTACTCCTTCTAATTTGACTCAAAGTTCTCCCAACCAAATTGCTGAGACTTTTAACAAATTATTTTTTGAAACAGTCTGTTAACTAACTAAACCCTTATATCCTGTTACCCCTGAACTTCACTCCCTAATCAGTAAACCCCCCCCACTTTAAAACTGCAGCCAGTCTCAACATCTCTCATACATGCCTTACTTCTGAAACTTAAACCTTGTACTCCATCATCTGACTACCACCAGCTGAGTATCTGCAAATAGCAGATGGAGTACTTGCCTACCCTGTTTCCATTTTAATAAATAGAACCATAACAGAAGGTATCATCCCATCTGTATGGAAAGTCTCTCATATCATCCCTTTACATAAGGGGGTAACTCAAATGAACTCTCAAACTTCCATTCCATAGCCCTACTTTCTCCTTTAGCAAAAATCATGGAAAGATGCATTCATCGACAATTACTTGATCATCTTCTCCAAAATAACCTACTAGCTGACTGCCAACATGGTTTTAGACCATTTCATAGTACTACAACTGCACTTTTATCCTTCACTGACTGTATTAATAAAAATTGTAATAATAACTTACTTTCCTCAGCCCTCTTCTTAGACCTGTCCAAGGCCTTTGACATGGTTAATCATCAACTCATGTTAAACATTCTTAAATCTCTTTCCTTAGACACTCAGGCTGTCCAGTGGTTCAATTCCTATCTAGAAAATAGACAGCAAGCAGTTTTCTGGGATAATCACTTATCCTCCCAGCTGCTCACTACCATTGGAGTCCCACAAGGCTCTATTCTGGGACCCCTCCTCTTCTCTATTTTAATAATGATCTGAAAACATCCCTTCTAAAAACTGCCTGCATTCAATATGCCGATGACTCAACACTTATCTGGGATGTGGCTTCTGCTGAGCTCCAGTCTACTTCCCAAAAAGTATTTACAGTAGCTGAAAACTGGTTCCATCAATACTGTCTCCTCCTTAACCCCCCAAAAACTAATACTGTTCACACTTACACAAAAGTCCTCTCCCATTAACTTCACAATTATATCTAACAATGGCACAATAATATCACCTGACACAACCACCAAACTCCTAGGTGTTACAATTGATCACAATCTTAATTTCAATTTTCACATTAACTTAACCATTAAATCAGTAAACAGAAAACTCGTCTCTCTCTACAAGCTCAAACCCTTCCTTACACCTTCAGCTAGCACTACTATAGCACAAACTCACCTCATCTCTACCCTTCTCTATGCCTCTTCTTTTTTACCAGTCTATCAAAATCCAATTTTAATAAACTGGCAACCTCATACAATAACATTGCTAGATTTGTCACAGGAGCTCCATTTCGTACCCAGCATTGCATAAATCTTAAACAACTAGGGTAGCTGGAATTATAAAACCAGTTGCTGCTCCAACAATTTACAATCACCCACAAGATCTTGTATCACCCCATGAATACTCCCATACTCTGTAACCTTATTACCCCTTATAAAAACCTCACGACCCTTCGCTCAGCTAATAAACTCCTAGTATCCTCCCTTAAATCTCACAATAAGTCTGGTGACGGCCTGTTTACGAGCACTGTTGGTCTTACTTGGAATAAGCTTCCAAGTGAACTTACATCGCTGGTATTAACACCCCCTTTCAAGAAGCAACTAAAAACCTTCCTAAATTCCTAATGGCTATGCCCATGCATGAATCCTGATTGACACTTTTTGCCACTGTTATAGAAGTATAAATCTTACTTTTATACCTTTCTTCTCATCTGGTTAGACTTTTTTATTGATATAGATAGCTTAAGAAAAAAATATTGACATTTTGAGGATCTGTGATTTCCTCTTACTTGAGTCCACATCAGCTATAAATGAGGTAACAATTAATGTTCATTGATTCTTAACTATGCATGTCACTCTCACTCTTTGTACCAAACTCTGATGTAAAAGAGCTTCCTCAGATTCATGTAATTGATTGACTTGTTTTGTATGTATAAACTTTGCATATTTGTTAAAATGTATAATTTAGTAGTGGAGCTTTTCTCCCCGAGCCTCTACTGAAAATGGACATGTATCCAGCTAGACTAGCCCAGTCAACAAATGTAAAATAAAATAATAAATAAAATAAACATGTTGGAGATACAGATATATCTCCCAGCAATTGCCGCTCCTCTGAAATAAGCTCCCACTTCACATGAAGCTGAGCTCCCCAATGACTCTATCGACCTTAACAATTGGATGGGTGACCTTAAATTCACTCCTAGGTGGCACCTACTATATGTCCCTCAATAACCGGGGTAGTCGCTGTTGATCATAGAATTACTCTGCTAATAATGATCATCTAACTATGTTCAATTAGGGTACACAGGTTTTTACATGGCTAGGCTGGTAAAGGCCCTAGGGCCATTAGCCTAGTAACCTCCTATGAACCTATGAACCTGCTAGCTTAAGTGTTGCAAATATCCCATTCAGCTACACATCTATGGAGAATTTACAAAAGACAACTGTGAGGAAATATTTTATCTTGGACCCTTAATGCAAAGTGATACAATGTCACAGCTTGAGTACATGAAATCTACTTTCTGTTATTTATAATATGTCTGGATATGTTTCAAATAGTGAAAATAATCTCAAATGTGTCTTAGGTTTCAAGGTTCAAATCTAGCAAGGGTGCTGTTTATATGAAAGTAGTTGTTTCATGTGCATATTTTCAACTTTTAAGACAAACAATTGGGAAAACATCACAGAGGTGCATTTTTCAATCTTGCTTCACCCTTTGCATGCTGCTTGGCATTGTGCACTGTTGATTGTCAGTGCTTAGTAACAGTGAACAATGGTTTACTTCCCAAGGAAAAAACTCACATTTTAATTTGTTACCCCATCAGTAGCACTGCTGTCTACAGTTGGGATAGTAATCATTGAAGAAAATGTACCTGTCAGCTCCCAATCACTGTGGCACAAACCATAAACACATTGAGTTGTAAGCAACAGCCGAGATGATGATGGGTTCAAATCTATACTAATTATACTGTTTTTTTATGAGATCAGATTAAGTATTGATACACATTTTTGTATATGAATAGTGTGATAAATATGTAAAAAACATAGGAGGATTGTGGCTGACAAAGTTTGCAGATGACTGCAAACTGGGCGCCATAGTTGAAAATCCATCAGACACAGATATCCTTCAGAGATGTCTCATAGAAACGGATAACTGGTGACAGAGCCATGGCCTTAAGCTAAACGCCAAAAAATGTATAGTCATACCCTTTGGTAAAAACAAGGTAACCCCAAGTTACCACATAGGTGGCAATCCATTAAGCACAGAAGAGGTTATCAGGGACCTGGGGACCCAAGTTGACAGTAACCTTTCTTTTGACACTCACATTGCCAAAGTGGTTAGGAGGACCTTCTACATTGCCCACCTGATTATGAAGGGATTCACATCCAGATCAAGGGAGGTCATTGTTCCCCTGTACTCTTCACTTATCAGACCAATGATTGAGTACAATGCCCCATTCGGAATGTATCTTACCCGACACCTGCAGCAATTGGAAAGACCCCAAAAGTTCCTCATCAAAAGGATAAAGGGGCTCAAAAATATGCCATATGCTGCCCTACTGAAGAAACTCCAGCTCTATTCAGTTGCATACCGTCTGCTCAGAGGTGACCTGTGCCTGACATACAAGGCCATGTCCAACCCGGAATTAATGGACATGCTCCACCTCAAAAAATCCAAATCCACCAGAGCCACAAGAGCAAGAGACTTAAACCTCAACATGGATATAAATAGGACGTGCTGGAGGGACAGATTCATCCCCCAGAGACTCCCTATGCTGTGCAACAGAATCCCGGTCCATGTGAGACAGAGCACCTCACTGGCTCTGTTCAAGAGGAATCTTGACCAGTGGATGGGAGATCGTGGGTTTACCCTGGGGATCATCTCTGTATCACTGCTGGACAGAGGCACGGCAAACTAATGGGTATAGTATTCTTCAACCTAAGGGGTGGTGAAAGCCACACAACTCTGGCTAGGCTTATAAATGCCCTAGGGCAGATAGCCTAGTATGAACCTATGAACCTATGAACCTAATAGTCTTTGTTAGTTGTTGCAAATGTTTTACTGTTGGAAACTCAGCTGTTCATGTTATTAATAACATTTGCTCTGCATGATGTAAAATATGACAGTTTTTAAACTGTGACACCAGAAAATCAGTAAGATGAGGAATGTGGAAATATTGTATATATAAAATATATATAAGATATTCTGGATTACGTATTCATATCTTGCAAGTAATAATCATGATAGTAATACATTCCATTTAAAAGTATATCATTAGTACTTGTATATGCTATGTCAAAAATGAGCTAATGTCATCTCTTCCACACACTGCTTTAACCCTACAATGGTCAACCCCAACCCCAGTAATCTAACATTTACTGCCATGAATCTTAGAATCATAATTAATAAAAATGCTGATCTACATACCTGGATTTCCCAAAATAAGCTTGAGATCTTCACTGTAACTGAAACTTAGCTTAAACCCACCATTAACAACTCTAAAATTATACCTGATGGCTATAATATCATCTGTAATGATTGTACAAAGAGGAAAGATGGTTGTATTGCTTTAATACTTCCCAACAACTACCACATTCCCCTTACAACAAAACAATACCAAAATTCAGTTCAGTAGAGCTTCTTATTACCTTTCCGAAATTAAACAATTATAAAGTAATTTGCATTACTAATTTTACATCTCTTCCTGGTGACAGTACTGTTATACTGAAAGATACCCTACGTTGGATATCAATAGCAATTCCACAAGAAAAAATAATACTACTAGATGATGCGAATGTCACTTAGTCGGATATAAACTTTATCTCCCTAACATCTGGCATGAACTTATTTGGTTTCACACAACTAATAAATAGCCCCACATATTATACCAAGACATCATCTTCTCTATTAGACTGGATCTTAGTATCAGACCCTAGCAAATACACCACCTCAGGTGCAATGTCTGTCTGCCTCAGTGATCATTTCCTGATCTATACAAACAGGGGTCCAAATGGAGAGATGAAGAAATCAGAGAGCAAAGGAGAATAGCATTACTGGAACTGAATTCATCCTCAAGTCTTGGTGAGTAACTTTACACGGCGGACTCTGTTTTTCCAAAATCTCATCAAGATGACACTGATATATAGAATGTATTTTATAAAGCATATATCATAGACAGAAGTAGGTTAAACAAATAAAAAAGACAGCTGGGTGCACAAGTCCCAGGATAAAAAGTGTCCAATCCTGGTATGCACACTGGTTGTCAGTGCAGGAAGTAGTAGTCCACAAAAACCACAATAACTGACAGGCCAAAAAAGAGTCATAGAGATGACAGAGTTGACTATTTAGGATAAGAAAGAAATTATGCCTTGCTAGCATCATGCAAGAAGCCCAGAATTTCTATAAAGAAGATATTCAAAAAGATTAAGGTAGAAATTAAAGGAAAAAATATTTGCACAAGAAAAACTGTTAAAAGCCTCAAATGCAAATGTGTTCATTAATGCAACATATTCATAAAAAAACATTATATAGGCCAGGAAACTTTGGTCCATTTGGAAAAATAAGCAACTGAGGAAGAGCAAAAATATAAAGAACAAAACCTATAGTTTTTTGAAAGGTATAAAAAAGAAACATGGACACGGGAAAGAAAGAGAGATCTGATTTGATGCAATAGTTATGCAAAGGAGAAAGCCAAACTAATTAATACAAAAAAGCAGCTCCAATGATATTTGAAGAGAAATATATGCAAAGGCAACCAGATATGGAACATTTCACAATACAAAAACTAAGATCACAAAGTGGGAATGTAGAACAGAAAATCAGTAAAGCAGAAGTTAAGCAAATAGAAGATGAAGGTGTGGAATACCTGTAAAGTGAAAGAATTAGTGTAGGAAATCCAACTCTGGTAATGTCACAAGTGAATAGAACCATGAGTCCACAAATTATGGAGAAACAAGTGAAATGGGAGGCATCTGATCACTTGCTACATGAAGATACTCTGGAGTCTTCGGTAGGAAACCAGTTCAAAAGTTCAGTTGGAATTGCACAGTAAGGGAAAGTGCAGAAAACAGTGGCAACTCTGATGCAGTCAGTGTTGTGGACTTATAGCCCAGTGAGTTCCCATATGAAAGAGCAATGGATGACACAGGATGCAGACAAAGAGAATATGTTACAGGAAGATGTACTGGAACTTAATGTAAAATGTCCACAGGAAATGGGGAATAAAGAATGTGCCCATAGAAGAAAATGATCTAAGGGAAGTGGGTGGTGCAATGGTGCAGCAGTTAACAAGTATGTATATGATTCACTGTACATTGATCAATTGCATTGCAATGACCATGAAACAGTGGCAAGCCACTTTGCAGCCAAGCCACGATGGAGGACAACTTATAATCCCAAGGATAAAAATTCAAAGGGGGATATTTCAGGGTGACTCCTTATCACTACTGCTCGTTGGTCTTGCTCTTAACCCATTAGTCTGTGTACTTAACAGATTAGGTCATGGTTACAGTTTGGTTCCCAGAAAACAACAGAGTGTAAAGACTTCTCATCTTCTTTTTGTGGATCAAAACTTTCTCAGATGATATAAGAATGTCATTTAGTCTTGGATAAGTGTGCAGGAGGGAGTATATAAATCTTTGGGACTCGAAGTATTGATAATAAAACATGGACAAATGCAATCAAAACTCAGTAAGGAATATTTTAGAAGAGTAAAATTAATACATAAACAGCCCTGGCATCTAGGAATAAACTCCAAGCTATAAACCTATTTGCTCTTCCTGTTCCAACTTAAAGTTTTGGAGTGATTGACTGGCTCCAAAAGATATTGGATCAGTTGGACAAGGAAATAAAAAAAATGCTTCATGCTTATCAACTGATATACAAAAATCAGTGTACATCAAGATTATATATTCCTCCTTTCTGAAGGAAGTATGGGCAACTCAAAGGCTATCATAGCACTACATACATATCTGTTGACCTCACCAGTTTCAAACATAGTAAAAGTTTTAAAACATGAAGAGAAGAACTCTAAGACGACTTTTCTCTTTAATTTAGCAGAAGCATACTGGTGTCACGTGGTGTCACAAACCAAACCAGAAGTGGACAAAAATAAGGCCGTAACTAAATGTACCAAAAAAAAAAAAAAACAAAATAAAGAATATAAGGGGAAAGAAGAGGTGAAAAGGCAATAAATCTGGAAACACATACAGAATATTAGGAGCTGCTTCTGCTTAACTCCATTTGTATGTGCTACAGGCTGCAGGCAATGCTGCTGCTGCCACCAATAGGCCTAGGTCGAGATGGAGAAAAGCTTTCAGGACACATTACAACATGGACATTGCAGAGTGCTACAGGGTGGAATGGGATACAATACAGGAACCTTGCAACCTCTGCCAACCTCTAATCAGAGCCACAGCCTTTACCTCCCCATTTATTGGCTATATACAGCTTGCATCACAGTCAGTCTTGAACAAACACTGTGGCAACTGCTGCATTTACAAGGTAAGTCCTGCACATTTACTGTATTGTATAATAATATTATGACATCTCCTTGCATCTCATCACTTGATACAGTAAGCAACCACAAGGTAGGTGATTTGTACAGAAGGTAATGTCACATGTGACAGCAGAGAGTTATTTGACTTGCATGTGTCCATTAGCAAGTAGTAGGCCTCAGGCTACAAAGATTCACAGATTGTTACCCCTCAGAGTACTGATGATCATTGTATGCCCTCAGTTTAGCACCATGCATTTGTAATGGCAAATCGTAACAGAGAGAAATTTGAAAGTAATGAGACACATAGCAGTTTCCAGCTTCACCACCCTCACAAGATCAAACCAGCAGGATACAAAACAAAGAGAGTAACAAGAGTAGCATAGCCTTGTTTGTGCCATAACAGTAGCTCAGCCTAGGCCCGCCCACGCGAAAGAACATTATACCCTTGCATGTGCCATGACAGGAACCCACCTTTGCTTCCCCCAAAAACAGCATTCTTTGCTTGTTTGTGCCATCCAACCTGCCATTAATTTGATGGTAACTGCATATCATACCATTCCCAGTTAATGTCCTTGCACATTTTAAGGTAAATGATATAGACTGGCTTACACACTGCAAGTCCCTGAGTACTAGTCAGATAACTGATGAAGGACCAAGAAACAAGAAAGGTAGGACACATCTGTATATTTGCAAGGAATAGTTGTAGCAGGTTGTGAGATCACTAAGTGCACTACTTCCAAATATATACAAAGAATACATTTACAAATAACAGCTCATGCTTTGATATCAGAGCGCATTCAGTTACACTTGGTTGTGTGAGGAATTACATCAAGTATTTGCTACAAAGCTGCTTGTGGGGCGAAGATAGATAAGTCCATCCTCCTGTTTTCTGATGATGCATTGCAGTAAGAGATGGGATCCAGAACTATGTAGTTATATCTCATGTGAACCCACAGACATTGCCAACATCCTAGCTGACAGGTTCAGCGCAAGGTTCTCCCCCCCCTCCCCACCAAAAGGGCAAATATCTATCCCAGCAGAGTGCTGCCCCCCTGACATCTCAGATGCTCAGGTAAGAACCGCCCTCTCCAAAGCAAAAAACACAGCATCAATGGGACCAGATGGTGTCCCGGGCTGCGTCCTACATGAATTCAAAGAAGAGCTAAACCCAAACATAAAACTACTGTTCAATCTCAGCCTTACTACAGGATATGTGCCCAAAGAGTGGCGTACAGCAACAGTGGTCCCTCTCCATAAAGGTGGTGCCTCAACGGATCCTGGAAACTATCGCCCCATAAGCCTGACTAGCTTGGTCTGCAACGCTATGGAAAGGATCATCATGGACCTCATAAATAAAGATATTGGGGACCTACAAACACTGGATCCTACCCAGTTCGGCTTTGTTAAGGGCAGATCCTGCCTCTTAAACCTGGTCAATTTCTTTGAAACAGTCACCAAGGCCATTGACGAGGGGAAGGTGGTCCACACAGCCTACCTGGACCTCGCAAAAGCCTTCGATACAATACCCCACTCGGGCATTATAGGTTCATAGGTTCATAGGTTCATAGGTTCATACTAGGCTATCTGCCCAAGGGCATTTATAAGCCTAGCCCATAGTTATGTGGCTTTTGCCACCCCTTTAGTTTGAATAAAAACTATGCCTATCATTTTTCTGTGCCTCTGTCAAGCAGTGACACTGAAGTAATCCCTGGGGTATATCTGCGATCTCCCATCCATTGGTCAAGATTCCTCTTGAACAAGGCCAGCGAGGTGCTCTGCCTCACATGTACCGGGATTTTGTTCCACAGCATAGGGAGTCTCTGGGTGATGAATCTGTCCCTCCAGCACGTTCTATTTATAACCGTGTCAAGGTTTAAGTCTCCCGCCCTTGTGGTTCTGAGGGATCTAGATTTTTTTGAGGTGAAGCATATTCATCAAATCTGGGTTTGACATGGCCTTATATGTCAGGCACAGGTCACCTCTGAGCAAGCGGTATGAGACTGAATAAAGCTGGAGTTCTTTCAGTCGGGCAGCATAAGACATATTTTTGAGACCCTTTGTCCTTTTGGTGAGGAACTTTTGGGGCCTTTCAAGCTGCATCAGGTGTCTGGTCAGATACATTCCGAACGGGGCATTGTACTCAATCATAGGTCTAATGAGTGATGAGTACAGGGGGACGATGACCTCCCTTGATCTAGATGTGAATCCCTTCATGATCAGGTGGGCGATATAGAAGGTTTTCCTAACTACTTTAGCAACATGAGTGTCAAACGAAAGACTACTGTCAACTTGGGTCCCCAGATCCCTGATGACTTTTTCTGTGCTCAGTGGATTGTCACCTATATGGTAGTTAGGGGTAACCTTGTTTTTCCCGAAGGGTATGACTATGCATTTTTTGGCGTTTAACTTCAGGCCATGGCTCTGGCACCAGTTATCCGTTTCTGTGAGGCCCTTCTGGAGGATATCTGTGTCAGATGTGTTTTCGACTATGGCGCCCAGTTTGCAGTCATCTGCAAACTTTGTCAGCCATAACCCTCCTGTGTTTGCTTGTACTTCAGAAAAGTAGATGCCGAACAAGAGTGGACCCAGGACTGAGCCCTGTGGGACACCACTTGTGACAGGCTTTGAGTCTGACATGGCTCCAGCAACTCTGGGTTCTGTCGCTTAGCCAGTTTGCAACCCATCTTGTGATGTATGGGTTTACATTCAAGCTGATGAGTTTTTCGATGATACCTGAGTGGGGTATTGTGTCGAAGGCCTTTGCCAGGTCGAGGTAGGCTGTATGGACTGCCTTTCCCTCATCAATGGCCTTGGTGACTGTCTCGAAAAAGTCAACCAAGTTTAAGAGGCAGGATCTGCCTTTGACAAAGCCAAACTGGGTTGGATCCAAAGTCTGCAAGTTCCCTATGTCTTTATTTATGAGTTCCATTATGATCCTCTCCATGGCTTTGCAGATAAGGCTTGTCAAGCTAATGGGGCGGTAATTTCCAGGGTCTGTGGAGGCACCGCCCTTATGAAGTGGGACCACAGTCGCCGTGCGCCACTCCTTGGGTGCGTATCCTGAGGTGAGGCTAAGATTAAACAGCTGTCCTAACTGTGGGTTTAATTCCTCGTTGAGTTCATGAAGCACACAGCGGGGACACCATCCGGTCCCATGGATGCTGTGTTTTTGCCTTAGTGAGGGCAGTTCTCACCTGGGCGTTGGAGATGTTTGGGGGCTACAATCCTCTGGAATAGTTATCTCTCCTTTTGTGGGGTGGAGGGGAGAAGTTTGCACTGAACCTGGCTGCCCGTATATGAGCATAGTGTGTAGGTTCAGTAATTTTCACATCATTTTGAACTAATTCTGAGCATATCTGGGAGTTTCCTCCTAGGTTTCTAACATAGCTAAAGAAGGCCTTATGATTGTCTTTAGAGTCCTTGGCGATTTTTCTCTCAAAATTTGCCTTGGATGATTTTATCAGAGCTCTTAGTTTTTACTTATAATGATCAAAGGTGTCTTACCTTTCAAGGATTTTGCTCTATCTTGTAGTAGCTTCCTCCTTTTGTTGTAGAGCTTGTTTATGGCTGGGGTCCACCAGACTGGACGCTTGCCTTTGGTACAGAGAGTCTTAGTTTTGTTTGGGATTGCCTGATCCATGCAGTCCTGTAGGCGCTGGTAGAAGGCATTTGTAAGTGATTCAGCGGTTTGAGTAATGTTTACCACTGGCTCAGGGGCCTTAAAGGAGACCACACTAGTTTTTAGAAGTGTGAAATCGGCTTTTGAGAAGTTTTTCACTGTGGTCTTTTTGTTTCAGGTGGGGCGGGATGAGGACCTCCAGCGAGATTAGTTTATGATCTGATCTCACCAGTGAGGGGTATACTTGCGGTGTTGAACATTTTGATCCCATGTTCGTGATGATGAGATCAAGTATGTTTTCACCTCTTGTGGGGATGGTGACTAGTTGTTCCATGGCATTTGAGTTTATGAACTCCAGGAATCTTTGGGTTAGAGTGTTCGGGCTTGAGTAGTGTTCCCAGTCTATATTAGGGTAGTTGAAGTCACCTAGTATGATGGTGTTTGGAGATACATTTATCCCCTCCAATGTTTTCAGGAAGGCCATGTGAGGTTCCTGAGTTTGAGAGGGTGGCCTGTAACATGCTACAAATTGCAGAGCAGTCTTGCCTATGGTTAATTGCACCTGGATAGTCTCTGATGCATCGTGCGTTGCCACCAACCTTGAGGTGTGGGTGTCCTTTATGAATATGGACACCCCCCCCTCCTTTTAAATATAAACCCCTATGTCACTAGATGGATTGCAAACTGGCTCAAGGACAGAACCCACATGGTTAGAATTGCTGGAGCCATGTCAGACTCCAAACCAGTTACAAGTGGTGTCCCACAAGGCTCAGTCCTTGGACCTCTCTTGTTCGGTATATATTTCTCGGAGGTACAGGCCAACACAGAAGGACTGTGGCTGACCAAGTTCGCAGATGACTGCAAACTGGGTGCCATAATCGACTCTCCAGCCGACACAAGCATCCTCCAAAAGGGCCTCATAGAAACAGACAACTGGTGCCAGAGCCATGGCCTCAAGCTAAATGCCAAAAAGTGTATAGTCATCCCTTTGGCAAAACAAAGTGCCCACAAATTACCACATAGGTGGAAATCCATTAAGTACAGAAGAAGTAATTAGGGACCTGGGGACCCAAGTTGATAGCAATCTCTCATTTGACAACCACGTGGCCAAAGTGGTTAGAAAAACATTTTATATAGCCCACCTAAATATTAAGGGATTCACATCTAGATCAGGGGAGGTCATCGTGCCTCTTTACTCATCCCTCATCAGGCCCATAATTGAGTACAATGCCCCTTTTGGGATGTACCTTACCAGACACCTGCAGCAACTGGAAAGACCCCAAAAGTACCTCACCAAGAGGATCAAAGGGCTCAAACAGATGCCATATGCTGCCCGGTTAAAGAAACTCCAGCTCTACTCAGTGGCATACTGCCTGTTCAGAGGAGATCTGTGCCTGACACATAAAGCCATGTCCAACCCGGAATTAATGGACATGCTGCACCTCAGAAAATCCAAATCCCATCGAGCTACGCGCTCGAGAGACTTGAACCTCAGCACTGAAATAAATAGGACATGCTGGAGGGACAGATTCATAACCCAGAGGCTCCCTTCACTCTGGAATAAAATCCCAGTCCAGGTTAGGCAGAGTCCCTCATTGACTCTCTTCAAGAGGAATCTTGATGAGTGGATGGGAGATCGTAGGTTTACCCCGGGTATCATTTCTGTGTCACTGTTAGATAGAGGCACAGTATACTAACCTCGAAAAAGGGCATAGCAAAATAAATTAAAAATGGGTGGCGAAAGCCAAACACATTCTGGCTAGGCTTATAAATGCCCTAGGGCAGATAGCCTAGTATGAACCTATGAACCTATGAACCTATGAACAATTTCTACTGTGTATGTCATAGACTGATTTTCCACATTTCAATTTATTCTCCATTTTTTATACTTTTTTTTTTATTTTGGGGGGGGGGCACTGTGCTGCTTAGCATAAATGACTGTGGCTGTGTACATCTCATTTGCGTGCAGAGCAGCAATGCACAAACCGGACGATTAGGTCACCCAGGTAGCAGAAAGGATCCAGCCAATCACAAACATGCACCAGATACATTCAGTTATTACTATTGGCTATCACACAAATGCATTTCTTTGTAGCTCGCACTCTAGACCAATGTGTTTGCACAATGGTCAGTTCTGCGCAGCACTTTCAAATGTTGCAAATCCAGAAAGTGCACATTTCTAGTAAGTGCGATACCTGCAATTGGCAGGAAAACATCATTCTACATTGGTCTTGACCTGTGATAGGCATGGCATGCATTCCTGGAGACTTTTTGAGATTCTGTGCTCAAAGGTGGGGTGTTCAGGAGTCCAAAGTGTTTGTTGGATTCCTAGTGAATGAACATGGGCCCAGGCTGTTGCAAAGGTGCTATCATGGCTTGGATTACAAGGCAGAGGCATGAAATAGCCTGGCCCAGGTTCTGACCAGTGCTACCAGTATCCCCTGCACTGATGAACAATGTAGAAATCACTACAGAGACCTCAGGATGAGGAAGAGGGATACCCTTGACAATTAGATTGAGAAACGTAGGACTGGGGATACCCCACAGATGTGAAAGTATCACTTACAGAGACTACTTGTCAGAGTTAAAAGCTAGATATAGTCAGGACTGGTATCCTTAATGGTATTCTGTTTTTTCAGCAGCCATCACAGACCAAGAACTGAAGGTGCAAACTTATGACCCTAGATTGCATGGATGCGACATGCATGTTGTATGTATGCATCCCAA
The DNA here is from genome assembly GCF_019279795.1 of Protopterus annectens. Taxonomy (NCBI): domain Eukaryota; kingdom Metazoa; phylum Chordata; order Ceratodontiformes; family Protopteridae; genus Protopterus; species Protopterus annectens. Next base: position 1,066,751,526 of record NC_056732.1, read on the forward strand.
CAGTAGGGTTATTTTAGCATTAAAAGTTACAATGAATTTATTGATTAAGGAAAGTATGCATGCATTAGTCTGGAGAGTAAAGCAACAGTTCAGTATTACCCTGTAGTCATAGGTTGTGCCTTCAAAATCCACACTTCCCCAAATATAGAATACTGTTAAGTTTTTATCAATATTGCAACGTAACATCAGAGTTGTAAAGCAGTATCACCATTGACTTGTTGAATCCTGCAATCAGTATAACTGGAACTCGCATATGTGCAATGTATGCACACATCAAGGATTGCTTACTGCAGTCTGTCGTATATTGGTTCATCTGTCAGGATCTGGGTAGTGCTAAGAGTAAACAAATGTATTTGTTAGGAGCTGGTACTTTTAAAAGCAAAGGTAATAGAAGAGAGTCATAGACTTGTATCAATGCTTTGCGTGTCACATATGAAGTTACTAATGTTCTCCCTTTTTTCTCTCAACTCAACCCTTTTCTCTCTTTTTTTTTTTTTCATTTATTTATTTTTTTTCCCACAGTACAGTGGGGTAAGCTTGTCCCATGGGACAGGAAGAATACAGGAAAGAAACATAGCTGTCCATTTGTTAAAAAATAAAACATGAACATATATGCATAGATTTTGCTGAATTTTGACTGTCACCTCCAGAGGGAGGGGTGACCACAACACAATATGTTGAATAGGGAATTGGACCGAATCATGTGTCATGTAGACACATATGAGAAATGGAGAGCTATGTATGGGGCAATTTTTTTTAATTTTTTTTTTAATTTTTATTATTTATTTATTTATTTTTTGGGACAAGTGCCCATTTTTTTTGAAAGAGAGAGGAATGTTGAGGAAGGGATGTAGGAATGTCTGGGTGAGGTAAGTTGGACAGTTGAGGAAGCAATTGCAGACAGACAAGACAAACAAGACAAGAGACAGGGACAGTGAAGGACACATGAGGTGGGTGAACACCATGGTTGGAGAGAGAGTGGGAAACCAAGGTTGCATGCATGTTGAGACAGTTGACAGTGAGAATCTAGTCCTCACTCAGTGGCTGTCATTACTGTCACCTCACTGCTCCCCTGGCTGCAGTGCCCAACATTTGTGTCTCCTATGAGTGCTCTGCATAAGGATGGAGAGCAGGCACTCCATCCGGCATAGGCATATGCTCACAGTGCTTCACACAATCCTATGCACCATCCCTGACAGTTCCTGTCAGGTGATAAACTCATCACCTCTGCCACTGTTCCTGGAGGGACCCACAGGCCTATCCTCCAGAGCAGAACTACCTAAGGGGTGGGGCAGTGCATGGGTAGCAGAGGGCGTGCTACCAGTTTGTGCACCAGACATGCTACGCCACAGTGCTGTAACTGGTGGAGTGGGGGCAGGTCAATCCTATAGGACAGGCCTACCCCAATGCGCTGTGGGAAAAAGAAAAAAGAAAACATTTAAGAAAGAAAAGGGTTGGGGTGAGAGAAAAATAAAGGAGAACATTAGTAACTTCATAAATGACACACAAAGCACTGATACAATTATTTTGACTCTATTCTGTTACCTTTACTTTTAACACTACAAACTCCTAACAACTTTGTTCCTTACTTTTAAAACTATCCAGTTCATAAGACAGGCACACTATAGTACAGATTGTAGCCACCAATCTTTGATGTGTACATATATTGCACATATGCATGTTCCAGTTATACTGATTACAGTTTAGAGAAGGCTATTTCTGCCACTGGTATAGAAGTATAAAGTTACATTTCCATAATGATGCTCCAAAGCCACAAAATGGTATTTTAATAAACAAATGCAAGTGCTTTCATTTCCAGTGCTACAGAAACATCATCAGACAAACAGATACACTACCTCACATCCTTTAAATACCATAAAAACATCACTTCCTTAAGGGATTAACCTCACTTTCTTGAGGAGGTGGGGCCCAAGTGCAAGGCATGTTATACAACATCTTGTGCAACATCTCACTTCCTAAGAAAGGTGGTGCCAAAATGCAAGATACAAAGTTACAAAACATTTTCTTACCTTCATAAAATCCTAGTGCATTTTGAATACTAAAAGCTAAAAACATATACACAAACATAGAAGTTAATGCCAGTAATAAAATTGCATTAGTTGCTTTGTATACTAAAAAAATACATGTCATTTCATAATAAAAATCACACAATACCTGCTTTCAACTTTAAAATAGGTTTGCTCGATATTTACTCATTAAACCTGGGGGGGTGGGTAGTGGCATTTAAGAGAACTTGCCACTACAGTTCCCTTTTCTCCACTTAGGTCTCCCAGTCACCCCCTCTGTCTAGTACACCCACCTTTTCCAAAATAACAAACATAAATTTCTTAAAACCAGGACACGTGGTGGAATGTTTATAAAGTGCATTACTTCTGTTTTTGCTCTTAATAGCATAAAGATGCTGATAAATTCTCATTCTCATTCTATTAGTTTCTGGTTTATTCTGGGAACTGAAGTCAGATGACAAAAAGTGATGCCATCCAGGTAGGGTTGTCACCTTTTCAAATGGCCAAAGTGGGACATTTTTGGTACAAACATCAGATTTTATAGGCCGACACATACCCACGGTCAGTACAAAGGATAGAACTTAACTTTTTTGCCTAAATAAAAGCTTATTCTTGTAGCATTTTAGTTGCTTATTCTGTTTCTTATAACATTTAGGTATTTTAGATACAGAATAACTGTTTTATGCAACTATTACATAACATATAGGAAATAATTTTGTCCTAAAATCTCAGGACATTTGCCATTTTTAGAATTTTTTGTCAGGACACAACTGTCCAAAGTGGGACTGTACCTCGCAAAGTGGGACAGGTGGTAACACTACATCCAGGCTAACCCAGCAGTAAAATATGTGATATTAATTTAAGAACTCTCTCAGAGAGAGACTTTGAATTTTTTTATCTTGTCTTGAACCTAGAAACATTCATTCAGCACTTCCGTCTGCGTGTTGCTCTCTAAGTAAGTTATTTAGGGCATAGTATGTTTTAGATATATACAGGAATATAATAAAGATTTGTTTAGATGTTTTCTGTATATATTTGAGACAGCCCTGAAATTTTGTTTAAAAATATTTTGTGTGATTCTGAAATCTGCAGTTATTGTGCTGACTGAGTATTGTCTTGTTTTTTTATTATTTATTATTAAATATATTTAAACCTATCTTTTTGGCTGATATTTGTGAGACATATTTAAGCTCTTAGCTTACTTGCATATGTATTTGGTGACACAGTGCAGGCCACTCCTAAATAGCCTTGCAAGTCTTGGTCACACTTACCATTTGGATAATAGTAACATTATACAGTAGGATTGGTAACCCTTTGGTAAGGCCCTTAAAGTAGCTGATAAGGGGCTCTGGTGGCAGTGATAACTACCTTATAGTCTGGGCATAAAGAAGCATAGCTAGAAAATCTCTGCCAGCCTTTCCCAGGTGTGTTTTTGTGCATACATCAAATCTCAAAGTAAATGTGTGTGTGTGTGTGTGTGTGTGTGTGTGTGTGTGTGTGTGTGTGTGTGTGTGTGTGTGTGTGTGTGTGTGAGCTACTTGGGCAGAGACATGAAGCACTGGTTGGATAGAGAGAGTGTTGGGAGTACTTAGCATGGAACCCTCGCTAAGGACTCAACTCTATAGCTGTGCCAGTGGGGAGTCTTACTGGGGATAGGAGAAAGAAGGAGAAACCAACCCCAGACTGACTGTGATCTCTGTGTGCTCTTAAGGGAAATTGTACTTTACTGTGTGTGTACTTGTCCTCCTCCCATTGTGTATGTCCCTCACTGTTGCCAGTGGTGAGGATTGAGGCTCCTTGATTACTGGGCCAGTGCAGGGGCATCACAATTTGCATCACATTTTTGGACTGTTCCTTGTAAAATGTATGGTTTCCTGGGAACTCACTGAAGATTGAAGTCAATATATAATGACATACATTTCTGTTTTCCACTTCATACCCTTCAGAAAATGCACGCTAACACAAAGTAAATCGGTCCATACTTTTGTCCCTTTGTCGCCCCATTAATTTAGTGGTGGATCACGTTTCTTGCACTAAAAAGTTATGTGGAATGATCCACATTCTTATTACAGGTTTTGCAGCCTGCAACACCGATGAGAGCTACAAAACCTTGCTTACATACACAAGACATTATTAATATTCATGGTGCGATGCTGTACAATGCCACAAGATGAGCGGTATTGCATATGCGGATACACTGTTTAGGCTCTGTGCAGAACCTACACAGAGTTTATTGAATCCTGACCATAATGTATTTTGGTTTCCTTAATCTTTCTTTTCCCCTTCCTACTGGATAAGATTTACATATGTTTGATGCACTTGCTCTTCCTTGTTAACCATTTCAAGCTATTCATTCATTCAAGACTTGTATGAATCACATTTTGCACCCATCTCTTTATAGAGTATAGGTCTCAATCCACTTAGACATGGATTGACTGTCTTTTACATATGGTTCTGTCTGACATTTCTATTGTTATCTTTTTCTGTAATTCTTTCTGTTTTTCTAGTGTCAATTTATGCACTGCTCAGTCTTTTAATATCTTAAACTTTTCTTCTTTATACATTTCTTAACATATTACTTAACCAGACCCATACTTTGTTCTTGTTTCATCATCATTTTCCCTTTGTTACTCACTAATGTAACCACCGATATCTTATATGTTAAATTCCTTCACTAAAATGTATTGATTTCTCAGTGGAAGAAGAGAAATTAGAGTTATTCCCAGCGAGTGGAGAAGCCAAGTCTTAGGGTATATCCCTGCAACAGGGCTTTGTACTTGACTAATAAAAAACATATAAATGCAAATGCACTGTAACAAGTCAAACAAAACAAGAAATGAAATGGTGAATGCAAACAGTCCAAACCTTAGGGGTACTTCACTCACAATGAAATGGCATCCAGTGGTAAAACTAATTATGCTATAAACAGACATGAAATTCTAGACAAAATTATTTTACCATTAGGATTTACTGTTAAACACATAAGGGCATCCATCCATTTATTACCTGAAAATTTCTATGAAGTGACATTTGAAAGGTTTGCTCCATTAGAACATTTTATTAGTGAATTTATCAAATGGTATACAGTGTTGTCGTGGAATAATTATTTATTGCAAAATTCAGGACTACAAATGAAACTAAAGCTAACTATACAGTTCATGACTGGAATTCATCCAGAAATGGATCAATGCGAGTCAAAAGGGTTCTTTATTCCTATATGTTGTAAAGCATGTGATGTTAAAAATATGTGATGCTAGAAATTTGTAGACTGGGGTAGGAAGTGTGGGTCACAGTGCTTGATTGTGCAAAAATGTATCATATTGCAAATATTGTATTGATAAATGGGTGTAATGGTGTTTTTAGATATTGTGGTTGCACAAAAACATGCAATTTTTGTGTTGATAAATATCATTTGGTACAAAACTATCCTAAAAACGTGGGCAATGTGGGGAGACAGGGCATCCTACAAAAACAAAAGTAAGACACTGTTGATGAAATCTAAGGATGTAAGACACTTCCGGTTTGATTGTCCCATACCGGAGAGTGAAAAGGCAGAAGTAAAAGAAAAGACAGCAAAAAGAAATGTAGAGGATAAAAACTTGAAATAGTGGTTTACAACAATGAAGAAAAAGTACAAATGGAAGAAGTAATAATAATGATACTGGGTTTCAGATAGAAGAACAAAGCAAGTGTACTCCATTTCAAAGCGAAGAAGAAGGGACAAGAAAGCAGCGAGTACAACTTGCATTTGGCAATATATACAGTTGTTTGATGTGCAAAAAGATAAGGAACCTGGGGTTCAGAACTTGAAGAAGATGATGAATATGGAAGTAATGTGGAAACAGATTAGTCTGTTTTTTACTTAAAAAGCTGCACTTCTTCAGATTAGTTTATTAGGACTGGTTTTGCATTTTTTCTGACAGAATCTTATGTGGTAGATTTGATAGAGATATTCTTGTGAATGCATTGGAGTTCCAGGATTAGCTAAATTAAAACGTAGTCTTTGAAGAAATTAAAACCTAGTCTTTGAAGAAGAAAGGGTAGGAGGTATGAACTTGTATTACCTGTTATTTTTATTAATGCGTTATCCACTATGTCACCTTGAAATTATTTACTGGAGGGAAAAAGGTTACAGAGTTGTTAGTATATAAAGACTTGTCCAAGTGGAAAAAAAAATTCAGGAGGTGTTAGCATTTGAGGGACTTTCAAAAGTGAGATCTGTAGGAAAGAAAAAAAGAAACAGTCCAAATGAATGAAGTTATAAATGTTGCTCAGTGTTATCAAAGGATTTTTTTCAGTTTTTTGGTGGGGCTGGGTGGGATACATAGCTTGTACAGTACAGGGTAGGAGTCTCAGGAGGCACAATTAGTTGGTAAGGGAGAATTGTTTGTGTGAGTTCAAATGGCATTCTGCCCACAAGAAGTTACCAGTCAAGCAATATGTGTGTTTTAAGATTAAATAGGAAAGAACGTGTCTTTCATTTGGGTGGATAAAACATCATTGTCGTAACTGTTCATTCTCTGTATCTGTATACAGTGGATTAGGATCCTTTTCTGGAAAGAAAACTGACTATTCCAGAATTAACTCTTTAATGAAGATGTATCATGGAGGTTTACATGGGTGTGGGGTTAAAGTCAACAGAAAAGTGAGATTTATTGATTATACATAAGTTTATGGAAATATGGATAGTAATATGAAACTGTGCTTTCTAACAAAGACTGAGATAGGAACAAACTGTGCAAAGACATTTTGAATTAGAAGAAATTTTTGGACATGTAATTTTGTTTATGTAATTTTGGATAAATATGTGGTAGAGTGCATTTTTCAATTTGTTTATCAAAAAGGCCCTAATGTTTTCTAAAAATGACATGGCATCTTTAATGTTAAACTAATGTACCAGCAACTCAGACATATTGACCCTTAAGCAAGGGGAGAAATTGAATACCATTTTATATGGGTTTCTATTAAATCAGTGAATGATTAAAATAGGGAATGCTGTTTAATCGGCCCTTTTTATTCAAAATGGTGAAATCCTGAAAGCATAGAACAGCAATTTTTCCCAGGGAAAAAAATCACTGGGCCATTTTCGAGACTTTGCCATTTCCTCCACTGTGGTGCGATCTCAGAGTTAGTACATTTAAATAGGGTGTGTGTGGGGGCGAAGCCCCCCACCTTATTTTGTGTTTTTTTTTTTTTTTCAGAGCAGCGATTTTTTTGCTGCTCCGTGTGTTCGGAATTTTGGTGTTTCAACATATTTGGGTCGATTATACAGAATTCGCTAAGTTAAGCGTTCGGTGATATAATACAGACCCTTTTATACAGAAACATTCCTACAATGGGGCCAGGCCCAGGGGGAGGATAGCTACCCTGTTGTAGAAGTAAGTAGCAGTTAGCAAAAATCACAAAAACTGATAGACCAGAGAAGACCCATAAAGATGATAGAGTGGACTACTGCGGATAAGAAAGAAATTATGTATTGTTACTATTATGCAAAATGCCTAGAATTTCCAGACACAAGATATGCAAAAAAATTAAGAGAAAAATTAGAGGAAAGAAGGTATGTTACCAATACATGTAACCCCATACGACTTGCAGAAGTTGGCATTACTGGGCACATTGTGGGTGCTGAGAAGAGCACTTCTAGCTGACATCAAAGATTGAAACAATACTAACTTCATGAACTTTAATCATACTTTGACTTAGAAATGGGGTCCATTTCCATCATGGTATTAGAAACCCAAAAGACTTGGAGAAATTAAAAAAGCATAAGACCTAAAAGAAGGGGAGATATTGAATACCATTATGGAAGTAGCAAAAAGAGAAAACTATAAAGCAATTAAGACAAGAAGTGTCACTGTAATAGTATAGAAGAGGGGAACAGATCAACATAAATACTCAGATAGACATGATAAAAGTAATGCACAGTATCAGAACATATCAGGATCTATCATGCATGATTGCAAATAAACTAAAAATCTCAGCACAGGCAGAAAAACTTAGAAGATATGCAGATAAATATAAAGGGAAAGGGCAAAATAAGCAATTTATTGATAACACAAAATGTTCTGTAGAGAATTGGGAAACAAGGCAAAAGGAATTGAAAGACCATCCAAAAAAGAAGAAATAGATACATTTTGGAGAAATATCTATTAAGATCCAGTGGACCCTAACAAAAGATGCTAAATGGATAGAAGAAGTAAAAAAGAGAATAAGAAGTTCAAATGTACAGGGCATGAACTGGGGTGAAGTAACCATAGAGACTGAAATAAAGTTAAGAAAGGCCTCCAAATGGGAAACCCCAGGACAAATGCAGTACCTAACTTCTGGGCAGAAGTATTAACATCTTTGTATGAAGATAAAGCCATGAGTAAGAACTATTGATATGCACATCCCAAACAGACACCGGCCTAGTTAACAACAGGAAAAAACAATGCTCCTACTTAAGATTAAGAGTGTACTAAAGGTTATAGACCAATAACTTGCCTTCCAACAACATATAAACTATACACCAGAATTGATGCAGACTGAGTTTATAGTCATTTAGAAGAAAACTCGATCATGGCAATAGAACAAATGGGTAATAAAAGAAAGTCATATGGAACAAAGGATCATTTGTTGTTAAATAAAGTCATAATGGAAAACTCTAAAAAGGGGAAGAATCTAAGTATGGCATGGATTGACTACAAAAAAGTATTTGACAGTATCCCACATTCATGGATAAAAGAGTGCTTAAAATGTACAAGATACATCCTACACTGATTGATTACATTACAGCAACCATGAAACAGTGGCAGAACACTTTGTAATTAAGGCACGATAAAGGACAAATTATTATTCCAGGGATAAAAATTGTGGGGTATTTCAGGGTGAATCCCTGTCACCACTGCTGTTCTGTTTTGCCCTTAATCCATTAAGCTGTCTGCTTAACACATTAGGCCATGGCTATAATTTGGTTCCTATAAAACAACAAAGTGTAAAGACCTTTCATCTTCTTTTTGTGGATGATTTAAAACTGTATAGTTCATCAAATGAGGAACTGAAAGAACAACTGCAAGTGTTTAAAATTTTTTCAGATGATATAAGAATGCCATTTGGTCTTGATAAATGTGCAAAAGCAACCTTTAAAGCAGGAATGATGCCGCACCAAGAAAACATCAGTTTGGGACAGGAATGTGATATAAAAGTACTTGAGAAAAAGGGAATGTATAAATATTTGGCAGTTATTGAAGGATCAACAAAAAACATGAACAAATGCAAATAAAACTCAGTAAGGAATATTTTAGACGGCTTAAATTAATACTAAAAACAACACTGACATCTAGGAATAAAGTCCAAGCTATAAACCAATTTGCTCTTCCTGTCTTAACTTATAGTTTTGGAGTGGTTGATTGGCCACAAAATGTCCTTGAAATTGATTACATGTATAGATTTGTAATCATGGGAATGCACACATATCTGTTGACTTCACAAGACCCAAATGTAGTGAAAGTTCTTAAACATGAGGAGAAATAATCTATGATCACTTCCCTGCTTAGTCCAGCAGAAGCATGTCGGAGTCAAGCAGAAATGGAAATCAAACCAGAAGTAAATAAAAATCAGACAGTAACTGAGTGTGCCAGAAAACAAAAGAAAGGATATAAGGTGAAGAATCAGTTGAAAAGGCAAGAAATGTGGAAAATGCATAAATATAGCTGCAAGTATAGAAAACTTCTGGAATAACCTCATGTTGATCAGGATCTGATGCAGGAACAGTTAAGGAGAGGTGAATTCAAACCAAGAGATGAAAGGTTAATATTGGTGGTCCAAGATAGTGGACTACCTACAAGTTGGTTTACAGAGTCCATTGAACATGTGGGAAAAATGGACAAATGTAGATTTTGTAAAACAGAACTGGAAACAGTCGCACATCCTGCAGATGGTTGGGATATACTAATGGCAGGAGGACTGCATACTAAAAGGCATAAATAATGTGGCAAGTCTGTTGCACTGGGGATTCTGCAAACATTATGGTACTGAAGTGGCTGAAAAACACTGGAAACATGAGCCACAAGGCATCATAGAAAATGATGACGTTTATATCACATGGGATCACCCACTAACAACAGTTCAAAAAACAGATCCGAGAAAATGAGATATAGTAGTCCATGAAAAGAAGACAAAAGTAACATTGATTACTGAAATTGCTACACCCAGTGGCTACAGTGTCATATGTACACAGAGACACAAAGTCATAAAATACCAAGATTTGCAGGTCGAAACAAGGGCAATGTGGAAGAAAGATACCCAGACAGTTCAGTTCCAGTAGTAGTAGGGGGAACAGGTCTTATAAAAAAGAATGTATAATCATACTTGGATATGTTACCAATACATGTAACTCCATATGAATTTCAGAAGGAGTCATTACTGGGCACATTATGGGTGCTGCAAGGAGCACTTTTGGCTAACATCAAAGATTGAAACAATATTAATTTCATGAATTTTAATCACACTTTAACTTAGGAATGGGATCCATTCCTGTCATGGTATTAGAAACCCAAAAGGTTTGGAGAAATTAAAAAAAGAGACCTCAATTTAATGTTTTATCTTAAGGATGTCACCTCAGGAATGCAGCTTTCTTGCTTTTGATACTCTTCCAGAAAGTGAACTAAGCACTGGGTGTAACACTATAATCTGCTGCCTTCTTATCTGTCCTGCAACAAAGATGAGTGTGCATCCTGCTCAGCCCCTGATACTGATTAAAACACAATAGCTATAATTTATAATAAAAATAATAAATATATTAATGTTCATAAATAACACTTTCAGGCTTCGCCCTGGAATAGCATCAGCAGAGAGCTATGTGCTTTAACTATTCAACTTTTATCATTAATGATTTAAATCTTAATCCTAAAATGGAACTAGTATATTCCTTCATCAACTTCACCAGTTAAAGCCTGGAAATGAAGGCTCATTGTGGGCAAGGTTCTTGTTACTCAGCTAAACCCTAGTTATTGTCAGGCACTTTAGAGGGCATATCCACCTGCAAATATTTGGTATCAGTAAAGTAATTATTATTGAAATCAGAGGTACTTGCACAATAGAACAAGAAATGAGGTAGTCTATGTTCATCTGCAAATTATCCTGAGGTTATCTGTCGTAGTTATCTCCCATATGATAACCTCTTGTATGATCATTCTGCCAACCATATGTGGATGAGGTCATGCTCTGAGTCAACTATACATCTAGCCTTGATGGTGAAGTCATCATTCCATCTATGGTTTCTAGTATGGTCATCTTACTATCTGCAGTGAGTGGAATGGTCATCCATCCTTATAGGGTGCGTGGAAGAGTCAGCTATCATTCTATAGTATATGTAGTGGTCATCCATCTTTCTGTGGTAGGTGAAGTGGTCATCTTCCTTCTATGATGGACAATGTGGTCCATCACACATTTGAAACCTTGAATACAATTAACAGTTTAAAGCAAAACAAATTATATATAAAAAAAACAACCAACACAGCTGATAATATCAATACATTTATTTTTTTTAATCAAGAAATTTATTTGGATAGCTCTTTCATGCAGTGCAGAGAAGCACTTCTTCAGACCAAAACAATGCAATAAAACAATGAAAATTAAGACCGTTACTATAATACAAGCAATCAATTTAATGAGGTAACCTGCGAGCCTTCAATGCTGGTATTAAAGGTATACTCCCATTTAAACTAGGGGCTGTATGAGCCTGAAGAGTGATTATCCTGTTGATTTCTGCTGTTTCAACTTTGTTCATTTTATCCCTGCTCCCCTTAAATCACAAGTGAACATCTGTAAAACTAAAAAACAAAAAGTGTGTTACGTACATAGCAACATGTCTCGCTAATGCATTATAATTATCCATCTTCCATATATCCCTAATATGCCTGAGCATATGCTTAGTCTTGCTAACATAAAAACATGTGCACTCATTGCAAATAGCTAAGTATACTAAATTAACACTGCCACAGTCTGCATAAAATCTGTGTATAAACTTCTTATGAGTTATTGGATGAATAAAAAGCTTATTGTCTTAAATATCTTCACATGCCTTATATGAACAGCATGGAAAAGTGCCTAGCCTATCCAATCTTACAAATTTATTATTGGATGAAAGATTATAATTATAACAAAGTTGCCTCTTCAGTGACAAGCTATTCTTAAAGGAGAAACTGGGCTTAAATCCAACAATTCCTTTAATCACATAATCTGTCATTAAGACAAGCCAATTCCTTTTAACTATGTCACAAATCATTCCATTATCCTCAGTATAAGTCAGTGCCACCCTAGTCCCCATATCATGGACCCACTGCTCACATACATTTCTCTGCAGACTAATTACACAGCTGTTCTTTACTACTTATGGGTTTACACAGTGCTTCCATGGTATATTGGAATCCAGCCCACAACAATTTATATAGAGAGAGCAAAAACAGCCAAAAGCAGCCAGCTGTTTCAGGATGGTCTTTTGGAAATGCTCATTAGTAAATGGACTAATTGTTTTAGAATATAGCTTAGTATATACTGACTAGTTTAGCTTAAGGAGAACCTCTAGCTTCACTTTTCAGAATGTGATTCCAGAGAAGGAATCAAACTAAAATGATTTACAGACTAATCATATGGAAAACTATATGAAAAACACATTGGATGGTATTCATAGTCCCAGGCTTCAAAAAAGACTCACTGTTATCTGTGAATAGCGGCACTACATGATATGCAGATGAGGTCAGCTACAGGCATTTGCAATGAATATGGAAAAGCAAAATCTTTTTTTGAAAACATGCCTATTACTCGCAAATTTTGTCTCAATTTCTCTGAATGTTACTTCTTTCCATTTCATATCCTCTCCATTAGAGCTTCTTACTGTTCCTTTTAATTATTCTCCCCATTGAGCATCTTTGTTATATTCAAGAGTCCTCATAATTACTTTTCCAAAATGTACCTGTATCTTCTTTTTTTTTTGAGGTGATGTTTCTATTCCTTTTGCTTTATTTGACAATTCACCATAAACGAATCCTCTATAAATCCTTTTTCGGTCATTATAGAATTGCTTATTTTGTACTTTTCCTTTATACTTATCCACATACCTGCTAAGATTTTCTTTTTGTGCAGATATTTTTAGTGCTTTATTAGAAAGAGTGTATGATAAATCCTGATGTGTTTTGATAGTGTTCATTGATTATAACACATTTGTCTTTCTAAGTATTCATGTGTCACATCTGTCTTTCTAGATGTGTTAAAATCAATGAACACTATCAAAACACATCAAGATTTATCATACACTCTTTCTAATAAAGCACTAAAAATATCTGCACCAAAAAAAATTAACAGGTGTGTGGATACTTATAAAGGAAATGTACAAAATCTGTCTTTCTAAGGATTCAATGATGGCTGTGGTGCTGCATCAGTTAGCGTTTTCACCTCACAGCAAGAGGTTCTCTGGTTTGATTCTCAGCTGGAGCGCCTTCTGTGTGGAGTCTGCATGTCCTCCCTGTGGTCGAGTCAGATTTTAAAGACATGCAGTAAGTGCGTGTGCATATGTGTATGTGCCTTCTGTGAAGATTGGGCACTAGGCTGCAACTCGATACAGTAAAAACTACTCTGCCAATTAATCTGCAGACCAGTGATCCGTTGTGGTGACCCCTAATAAGAGAAGACAAAAAAACATTGCTTTGTCTTTCTAAGGATTCATGATAATCTGTTCCAGTTTCTGTATTCTTCCAACAGTAATGTTTCTTGTCTTTGTTGTGCAATAATTGTGCAATACTTTTTCACTATTAGATGTTTCCTCTGTGATATTCTAATTATTGCCTTTCTTCCACGTGTTACTTTCCCTTTTTGTGGTAATCCTTTACCTGTTACTAGTTGCTTATTATTTATTATTTACTTGTTATTAGTCATGCAATAGTATATCCTGTTTATCTCTGTCACATGAATTTCTCTTAATCCTGAATACTGACGAAACTTGTGATATTTGAGGGCACTCGTGGCATCACATTTCCTACCACTGAGAAGGCAGCTGTCATGCTGTCTTTGTCTAGCCTAGTGAGTAGAGGGTCAGTGTTCCTAATGATGGAGTCATCAGTAACTCGGACGTATCTTAGACAAGCCATCTTAGTGTCAGGAGAAGATTTGCATCTGCAGCCTGGAGACTCACTAATTTATAGGAATATGATGGAGTTGTCTTAGTGCATTACTGCCAAGACTCTTTAGTCCTGATTCTTGAATTCTTGAGGAGTGACTCTTTTACAACATCATCATATGTTGGTTTAGTGTAATTATATGGCAGTATTAGTGTGGCTATGTACTGCTGACCAACCATCTGTGTAAATGAGAGGGTGCCCCCCCCCTGGTTTACATATATAATTACTTTTATCACAACTCATGTCATACTGGTCCACAAGCTGCTGGCTGTAAGTGAGCAGAAGGCAGTACCAACACAGTCTCAAAAAACAAGTGCAATGAAGCTGACCACAGAAAGGATAGAGATAGACTGGCTTTCTGTGTTTGTCAGATGGGTCAAATTACTGTGGGCAGGGATGACATATTGAACCAGATTAGTCAACAGGCAGAGTGGATATGTTGTGTACATAAACCATAGTGTGGGGGAGGTGTAACAACTAATTGAACGTGGAAGATATGATGTAATACATTCTAATCCAAAACTAGTACATAGCTAAAGTTTGGTAAAGCTCACAAATTCAACATAATAACAATAGTATGGAGGGTGGAGATGCAGAATAAATTAAACCTGGTAAGAACCACCAATAGTACACAACTGTACTTTTATGCAACACATAATTGCAGTAGTAAGAGCAATACATGGATTCTGTATAATAACAGAATGAGAGCTGAACAGGCATTAAGATTATACTTATTATACACTGCAGCAGTAGGCAGAAATATCCACAGTAGTACACCAGAGGTTGTCTCAAATGCCACACACCAGCATGAGATGACAGTCACAAACTCTCACACACACACACACACAAACACACACACACACACACATGAAATGTGCATGCGTGTGCGTGTGCGTGTGTGTATTTGTGTGTGTGTAAGGATATGTCCGCGTGAGTATGTGTGTGTTTATTTTTCTTTATGCATGCCCTGTGATTTTTATTTTTTATTTGAACTGGTTCTGCTATTGTTCATCAAATCACATCTCCAATGAACCATTTCAATGAAAGTATGAAAACAATCAGTCACATAATTTAGCCTGGACTAAAACAGAGGCAAGCTTTTCATCATCATCATGCATGGGGACTACATACCCTGTACCTTCTTACTTAATATAATCTACTTCAACGCTGTATAATCTCAGGGTAAAATAGCAACTCTCACTAAACCAGTCCTTCTTTTAACTACAACTTCTGGAACAAAGTTATGGCCATTTGAACAGCATCCACATTATGGAGTTACACACTCAATTTAATGTCTCATCTGAAGGTGACCACATCATATCTATATGAAAATATGGATCCAAAGGGCTGGTTTAAGGCAATATCCTATAAGCCTCAAATTTTCTGAGAGTCTGGATGATACAGAGTTATACTGTTACTTGTTCCCATAGTTATGCTGAATAACATGGAATAATATTGCTAAAGCATTAGGATGGCTAATGTTTTACCAATTAAAGATGAATTACCTCCGTCATCATTATTACTTTACCCTGCCAGATCTTAGCTCTTGAAACTAAATTTGCATAATTGTAAATCGGGATTGATTATCCCATAACATAGTATACCCACTGTAAGGCTAGCTCACAGAACAAGAAAATGGTTGAACCTAATGATGACTTTTGCTGACTGCTTTTTTTTGCTGAACCATATGCAGAGTAGTTTCAGGTACAAACATTTCATGGCTCTTGCCCAGAGCATCCTAATAACAATTTACTGATCTACATGACTTTGAAATCTTCCCGGTAAACATACAAATTCACCAGAGCTAAGAAGGGATTTAAGAATAAACATTTGACCTCAGGTAGATACACATGTGGGGACACAGACGAGACAGTATATAAAGAATGCTGTTTTATGACAGCCATTTAATAAGGAAGTCTTATTTATTACAGATATGAGATTAAAGTTAAACAAGTTAGTCCCTTCCCTCATTCAAGATGGAACGAGTAAACACCACCTACTATAGTTAGCATAACCCTCTTCTGCCTTAGACAACTACGAGGCAGTGATCATTATTATGAGCTAAACATGACCTTAACAAGCCAGATGGTTATATGGTAAAGGACCAAAATGAACACTTGGTTAGCAGCTCTTTATAAAAGACTAGAAGGCCCATCATGGAAACTATGACCAGTGCGTAATGGATTAATGGCTATGTGATAGGTAGAACATTGTTTCTAAGTGATTCTTGCTAAAAGAAAAAAGAGCACTCCTGAATGGGTGGTTCACAGGTGGGCCAGGATTGTTTCTTCATAATGGAAAATATTTCACAGCAAATTAGAACAAGAGATATTCCACTTCACTCATGTTTGATATCATACAATTCCTGTGTCTTTGTTAGCACTCATTGGCAGCATATGTTTAGGAAATGTATGACACTGAGAATGCCACAGCAGAATTCACTAACTCCCATGTGCAGGCTAAATATTTTCAGCTATTTTTTTGTCTGAGATGTATAATGAATTAGACAGTAGCCACATTCACAAACAGAGCCATAGAACACAAAAAGTTAAGGAAAATCCAAGAACAATACAGAATGAAATTGCAAATGTCTAAGCAACAGTTTCTTTGGTGCCTGTGACTCCTGAGTTGCATGAGTCTACCCTCTAACAATGAACTTTATTAGAGAGTAACCGAATAAGACTTAAGTATTTAACAGTGCTTACTTCATGGGGAGGGGAAAAAACATTTTTCTATGAGGCAGAATTAGAGTATGTCAGGATTGTGTGCACTGGTGCTGCATTATTACAGCTTGAAATCTTGGATGTCTTTTCAGTCTTATATAGAAGTGGAACATTGGCCCAATGTGGTATACTGCATAAATACTATGAAATAAATAAATAAACTGTGAGATACATCTTTATTATTGCTGAATTTCTTCTGATACAGTTCAAGCAATTTTTAATGTGTATT
Source organism: Protopterus annectens (assembly GCF_019279795.1). Classification (NCBI taxonomy): domain Eukaryota; kingdom Metazoa; phylum Chordata; order Ceratodontiformes; family Protopteridae; genus Protopterus; species Protopterus annectens. The sequence continues at coordinate 1,066,768,660 of NC_056732.1, forward strand.
CAGAAGTTATTCTGTTTAGAATCATGTACAATAATCCAGTTGCGGAAACGCATTCTTAATATAGGAAATACACGCAGCTTCTAACAAGACTGATGTCTTGAATTAATAATGCAGGTTCAATGCGGCATACTCAAGTACAACAATACAATGTCATGATTTCTGCAGAGGACTGTAAATTAGCTGCACATTTTTCTTGAGGTGCTGCAAACATTAGGGGACTGTAAAAAACTATAATGCTAAAAAGTGTAACTTTCCTTTGAGAAGTGAAATGCAGGAGAAACTAATTAAGTTATATTAAAATTACACTGAATTAAGACATTGTAAGCAATTCTTAAAAAGATAAATGTAAACGAATTTGCATTGTACTTTCCTTTATAGTAAGTACATAATACTTAAGAAGTGCATGAAACTAAATATAATGAATTACACATTTGCTACAGTGTGAATGTACTGACATTTGAAAGGGAAAATAACCTTCTGGGCACACAGCCACACTGCTTGAAGCCTTATGACCTCTTATAATGGTATTCAAGGTCAAAAATATTGACCTGTTTGGGAATTCCCCAGAATCATTATCTGCAAAAACTAAAAAGTATCTTCCAAGAGGAAAAAACATAAAGCACAAATATTCATGCATGCCTACACAAAATGTATACAATCTGTTTCCAAGAACATCCCTACCACATTTGTTGAGCTATTTATTCACTGAGAAAGATTAGACTAAGTCTAGACATTGTCTACACATTGTGGTAACTTTTACGAATCCCCCAAAATATTTAACATTCCAAGAAAATCAGTAGGACAGCTAAAATTAGGAGGAAGAGATGGGAGTTATACCTGTGCTGTCTAGTCACACAGAATGGTGTACACTTAGTGTAGGCATTCGTGAATTTGGTTCTTTGTCTACCATGTCATAGTAATGCCACACCGTGATTAGAAGACTCTAGTACATAGTATATGCAGATGGCTTCAAGGGGAACCAGATTGAGATTTAATTGTGGATCTTCTCTGTGAAACTGAACACTTACCTCACTTGATAAGGCAATAATACTGCAGTAACTATTCCCTAAACAAGTTCATGAAGTCAAAATGTACAACAAAGTAAGAAGAACATTATTAACTGTCAGGGCAAAGAACTTGCCGGAAGTGGTCTTAGACTGTTATTAAAATGTAAATGACATTTCTAGACAGTGATTTGGCTAGTGTAAATTTTAAGCTAATTCTATTACCCCAAGTTTAATTTCTTTGTATTTTTTCTTGAGGATTTTTCATTGGAATCTGGGAGGAAGAGAAAAATGTCAAAAGTTGTGATACCAAAAATGTTTACTGTAGTTTCAGAAGAAAAAAATGCAGGGGAAGTGAACTAAGCTATACTAAAGCTGTATTGAATTAACAAAATGCATGCAATTCTTTAACTTAAAAAAAAATAAATAAAAGTAAAAAAGTTGTATATAATTGCCTTTTTTAGTAAATATATACTATACAAAACTAGCATTTGCGCTCTATATGCAAATTACACATTTTAAAGTGAAACTAAGTTTCTGTGCATACATCTACAATGGGGGAAAAACAAGCCTAATGGTCTTTGATGATGCTACTGCAGGTCAATTTATATCACCTTGATTGGGAACCCACCGAAAAGTCTGTAACTGTGGAAACTAGAAGGCATCTTCCAAAATTCAAGATTATAACTAAAGGAAATCACGTATGGGCCTCATATAATATATAGATGGAAGACTGCTAACTGTTGCCAGACTGTCCCCTGGGCACATACAGAGAGAGACAGAACTGCCTGTAAAGGCTCTTCTGATTCTATTCCATTGCTAAATACTAGTGATAAATATGGCACAGTATTTCTTTAGATGAAATTTGTGATAAAGACTAGCTGATATATTACAATTGTATGTCATCTGTCTCTTCAGAACATCCATCCATACTCTACCCCTTTTTCCCATGTTTTGCACATGGGATTGGGGTGTCACTTCAACAGTGACATTCATCTTGAGCCAGGGTTTACACTGCTGGGTGGCTAGCCGTGCCACAGTAGTTCATCTGTACCACTCACACACACACACACACACACACACACACACACACACACACACACACACACACACACACATACACACACACACACACACACACACACTTGCACCTAGGGCAACTTAGAGTGCCCAATCCACCTACTGTATATCTTTGGAATGTGCGAGGAAAGCAGAGCAACCAGAGGAAACCCACATGACTGCAGGGAGGACATGCAGACTCCACACAGAAGCCACTCCAGCCAAGAATCAAACCAGAGAAACTCTCTCTGTGAAGCAACAATGCTAACCTCTGCACCACTGCTGTCAAGATTTATTTTTAATTTATTGTACAAGCATATTATTCTTTGCATACACATTTTTCATGCTGAAAGTTTTATTTATTTTCAGTAAAGTTTATATATTTGTGGTTGGTAATTTGTTTATTTATGAGCTTAAAAATTTTTGTAATGTTCTGGAGCAATAATCACTGTTTGATATCCATTTACTTAAGAGTGACAACTCAGAGGTAAATTTATCATTCCAGTAGCTAATGTCTGGCTTATTTTAAGGCTAAGTAATAATTTGTGTTTCTGGTTTTGTCAGAGTAATATGGCTAGTATATGCAGGTAAGATTACAGTGGAAGGCAGTAGACTTAGTCTAAAGGGGATCAAATTCTGGGGAGTCAAGGATTATAACTCTGGCTTGCAGATATACAGTGTAATTCTTAACTGGCTGTCGGGGTGTTATATTTTACCCAGTGCAGTAGAGCTCATTTACTGTATGCCTTTAAACCAGGTGTCCATTGCTTATTAAATGACTTGTAGTAGTGTGGATCAAGCAATCACACTCTGCTTACCACCTGTTTGGTGGCAGCAGATGGGATTAATACAATAATTCACCATATTTTCTTTGTTGCCAGTGTTGTAGAGTAAAAGTCTATTGATTACAGGGTCATCTTAGGTTTGGTTCTTGAGATCAAATGAAAACCCAAATGCTAACAAACAAAAAAACTAAAAAGCAGAAGCCAAGCTCACAGAGCAATTTATTGAACCAAAATAAAAGCAATATGCACAAGTGCTTTCGTCTATTAAATAGTACACTTCTTCAGATAAAATCCAGCATTCATTCCGATACAATAAATAGGTTCTTGAGGTACTATTTTGTTTGAATTTAATTATGAATACTGTTTAGTACAAAATAACATGAAATATGTGATAAACAATATTCTAATTACAGTTTAATTTAGCTTTGCTTTCTGTATGAGCAATTTCGTCTACATACTAATGTGAAATTGTCATGAGGCTACATCATCACTGTATCTGAGTATAAGTTGATAATCTTTATCATCTACGATGGGACACTTTTCTAACTGCATAATTTTGCCTGTGATAAATATTTTAAATTAAACTGCAATGCCATTCATTCATTCTTATTAGGCTGCAAAACCTAAAAGAAGAGGAAGGTCTGAAAGGTGGAAAACAGTAACTGGAGTACCAGAAATGTCAAAAAGTGTAGCTGAAAGAACTAGCAGTAAGTACTATCATTAAAAAAGTAATAATTTGCATCTGAGCTTCTATATTCTATATGATGATAAAACTACAGTTGCAGAAAATCTTACACAACAGTCTGTATCAAAATATGAACTTGAGTAACTACTGCTTTTTTATGCAAGATACTGTCTTAGTATTTGAGTGTTTGGTGTACTTTTAATATTTAAATTATTTTAACAATGACATGATCTATTCCACCTGACTAGGTAGCAGTAGATATATGTTAAGTTTAAAAATCCTGATTAGCTTATGGTTTGTAAACCAAATTTAGAGAAAGAAAAAAAAACGATTTTGCTAATGAAGAAACATTAGCAGATGCTTTAATTACACTTTACAAGAATGTGTTATATTGGTGGGGGTAGGCAGTACTATTGCCTCACAGCAATAGGTTTTCCCTTTAGTTTCTGGTTAGGGTGTTATCTGTGCCAAGTATACAAGTCTTTTCTGTATCCACACAATTTTGGTATTGACATCCTGGTATGCCCACCTTCCAAGACATAAGTTGTTACTCTCCAAATTATCTATAGGTGTGAATGAATGTACATGTGTGCTCTGCAAAAGACAGGTTTCCTGTGCAGAAAGGATTTCAGTGCTATGTACCCACTAATTTCTGGGATAGGCTCCAGCATCTCCACAATCTGGCAAAGAATAAAGTGAGTTATCTGAAAATAGATGGATGGAAGGGTGGATGGAAATATGGAAATTAAAAGGATGAGCATAATGCTGCAATGACAGAAGGTTGTGTAGGTAATTTGACATAAAGAAATATAATTTTAGTAAGCCCATCTAAAAATTAAGGTTCACCATTCTTATACTTTTGACTGCTTTAGACTAACTGCTGGTTTAGTGTCATTACTGATAAGTTTACCTGCAGTGTGGTCCTTTGTGCAGCTTCATTTTTAATTTATAAAAGGCATTAACTTTGGCACCTTGGAACATTTTCTACTAAGGGATTAGGTAAGGATCATAGGGACTCCTAGTTTGTGTACTTACAGTATTCCATCTTGGATGGCTCATTTGAAAGAAAGTCATCAGCATAAAAAGAGTTTTTTACTGGTAGAACTTGTTTCCATTCATTTCAACCATTTTAGATAACATTTGTATCCTGTTAAGGGTTGCAAGAGATCAGCAGCCTACCTTGGAAAGCAACTGACATTAAGAATAGGACCAGTCCTGGATGGGACACCGATTTATCTCAAGATAAACACACACACACACAGACACGCACACACACACACACACACACACACACACACACACACACACACACACACACACACACACACGCGCGCACACACGTGCACACACACGCACACACACACGCACACACACACACGCACACATGCACACACACGCACACATGCACACACATACACACACACATACACACACACACACACACACATGCACACACACATGCATATATACATGCATGCACATGCACGCACACAATGATTTCCAGAAGGGTAATAATACCTTTTTAGTGTTGCTGTCCTTTCCTGCTTTTATGATAGCATACTGTCACTAGCCAGAGCAATCTGGGACAGTGAGATCGCAATCACTTTACATTATTAAAATGAGTCATTCCTACTCTTAGACTATAGTAGATATAATTAAGTATTCTCTCTATTCTAAAGGCGAATGCTAGTTGTTATAATTTACTTGCTTCACTCAATTGCCCTTATATTTATTGAGAAGCACCCAGCTGCATGTTTTTGAAATTTAATGATGACATTTTTTTGCTAAAAAGAATTAGGCAATCTTTTGCAAATTAAGTATAGATATAAGTATGCACTTGTGCAATAAAATGTAAAACAAAAAAATTAGATGTCACTTGAAAAAACACTGCCAGCTAGCTAGCTGTAGGATTGTTCTCACTAAAGGAGACTGTACTCTATTTGCATTTAAGTTGCAAATAAGTGACAGGTTCGTTGAAGCTTGAAGCAAACAGGCTTGCTCTTCTCAACTGCAGTTCACAGAATGGTTTCAGAAACAAGCACAAATTCCATCTGCCTAGCTGAATTGTAGGGCTCTTAACTTCAGACAAACAATCCCATTAAGTTTAAGACATTCCAGAGGTATGCTCTAGCTTGAGGTAACATTGCAAAGTATTCATTGAGCACAGTTATCTAGACAACCCTGTTTTTCTGAATAGAGCGCAGAAGTCCAGACCATTTATTTCTGATAATTAATCAGATTTTAAGTTTAAATAACTTCCCCTATAGCAAACCAGAAATTTCCAACGTCTAGTAACATTGCAAGTTTGAGACAGGAAATAAAGCTCTACTAATGTGTGTATAAAATAATTTTAATTAAAAATACACATAAAAGCTATATTGAAGCACTCTGCATGTATTGACTATGTAATAAATATCAGGAGTGTGTCATTGTGATTCTTCAGTGTGTCACATTCTATTAGTTTCATTTCTTACATTCTGGGACTTACAGTTACATTTTTAGCTTCTCTCTCTCTCTTTTTTTTTTTAATTTTTTTTCATTTTATTTATTTTTTGTTAAATAGTTTTGCTTTCTATGTCACTGATCTTTTTGCCAAGAAAAACTCTAGATTTTATACAGTTTCTCACACAGAATAGTTTATACAGGTTTTCTTAATTTTCATATTTACTGCATCTTTACTAAAAAAAAAAAAACAGCTCCAGGTTTTCTACAGCTTCTCACAAGGACCATTCTTATTTTAGGGAAGGCATCAACTCTATTCCTTATACACAAGTGTTGTAGTCACATTTTTTCACCTGGCTAATGGCAAATGTTTAGCTGTCTGAAACTTCAAAACTGCAGTACTGCTACAGAATACAGTTGGCTTTCCATAATGCTTTAGAACCACTGCTGCCATATGGGCTATAATGACCCTCATCACAGAAGTCAGGAAGAGAGGTCATGGCTCTGCAGTACTATTTGTTAATATTGAGAATGCATTTGACCATGTTAGCTTCTCTTTATTTTTTCAGTAACTTTTTTGTACCCCCTTTCCCACTGACCTCAAGTGAGTAAGACAATTGGCCTATCACCTTTTGGTTCTTTGTTCCTGTATTTTCAAACTGGGCAATAGTATGGGTGTGAGGTCCTGGCCATCCATCATTTAGTGGGGTTTGCACTGTTTTTTCTATCTGTTTGCCCTAAATATACATCTAGGCATCTGCAAGGATTCCAAAGAGCAGCTAGCTCCAGCTTCCATGAAGGTCTTGGTATCTCTCTCTCTCTCTCTCTCTCTCCAGGAAACAGAATTATAATTATACAAGAGCCACAGATGTCAATACAAATTAATCTTGTTTGTTCACAATAAAAATGCTGTCTTTACCCATTGAAGCTTATACTATTCCTACAGACAAAACAAAAATATATATTTGTTTTTTTTTCAATATAAAATATCAAACACTGAAGCTAACAAGGCTCAACTGGCAAGAAATATGGACAATGGGTGGTGGAGAGAAGGCAATTAAACAGTAAGGGGTTAAATTAGTTAGCCAGGTGGAGAACATGAGCAAAGCCTATGTTTGGCGAAATTGTAGAGAATATACTGTACTGTCATGAAAACGGTTAACTGTCTGTCAGTTGTGATATGCTTCATTCTAGAATTACTCAGCAGCTCAAGTATTTGGGTCACAAATTTATTGATATGCCACCATCAATTAATTCTAATATTACAAAACTATGACTTCATAGTTTTAACTAGATCAGGCATCATTCTAAGATAGGTCACTCTGCAGGAATCTGTAGCAATCTACACACCATGCAAGGTATATTGGTGTGATTCGTTGACAAGGCCAAGGTGATGGAGACTCAGATAGCTTGCAGAGGTAGTTTTTGTGTGTTATGAGAATAATTTAAATAACATTATGAATGCAAACTGGACACTAAATAAAGATGTTACAGTTCAAAAACTCTGAATGTGAATTGCTCAGCTAAACTGAGCAAGTGTAAATTGGTGGGACGTGGGGAAATATTAGCATGCACAGCATAAATATTACAAGGTATACCAGGAATGGTCCACTCAAAAGAACCATATTTAATGTAGGCATTGCAAGGATCTATGTCAAAAAGTAAATATTCATGACAGTTTCTACAACAGCTGCCATACATAGATAGCATAGCCTAAGTGAAGAATAGATCATTTAAAATAATTTGCATTAGAACTGTTACCCCTTCTGTGTAAATTAAGCATCAAACACTGGCAATGGTACAAGCCCAAAACATTTAGAAAATCATATCAGCTTTTATGGAGGGGAGTATCTTGGCCCCTACAACCCAGATCTCTAAATATACTACTTCTGAGATTGCACAAAGTGGGAGAAAACTGAAAAGTTTTCAAACAGAAGGACTCACTTTTCCCTTTAGTCTGAGCAGCCTGATGTCAGTCACCATTCAGTGTAACTGCTGATAATAACACAGTCATTCAAATGCAGTGTTAGTTTGCAAGTGTGCGCTAAAAGATATACAGCACTGTTGAAAACATGGAATACAACACATTGTTGTGTTTTTCAGTTAGCTGTACCAATTCACACTGAGCTTGTGAGCACCTTATGCAACATATGAGAATGAAATAGACTTATGTGTCCTTCAAACATAGAAATGTAAGAGCTGTGCAGAGTAATTTACTGCAAACTCTGTAGTACTATGCAGAAACTAGAGCCTAATAAGTGATAAAGTACATATTCTGTACACAGTCTGCGTCAGTCATCACAATGCAGCAACACAAACAAAAAAGTGTCATATGCCCCAGCCATTATCTTTTAATAGACAACAGGGCTCACATCACACAGTGACAGGGAACACACACACAGTGAATGGTGCAGGGCGAATACACTTTGGGTTACGGGACCACACCTTATCTCTGATGTCAGGAACATCCTTGAGTATTTCATAGAGTATATCTGCAGTGGTGGTGCTGCGGTAGCGTTGTCGCCTCACAGTAAGATGCTGTCCAGTTCGATTCTCAGCTAGAGAGTCTTCTGCGTGAAGACATGTGTGAATGGGCATACCTTCGTTGAAGGTTGTGCATCAGGGCTAGCAACTCGGCACGTAAAAATCAACTGCCAATCATTAGCAGACCGGAGTTCCGCTGTGGTGACCCCTAACCAGGAAAAGCCGAAAGACACAACAACAACAACATATTGGGAAGCCATGCTTAAGTGTGCCCTGTGTTGGAAATAAGACATATAGATGTGAAAGATGCCACTGCAAATCAGCCAGCCTGTTGATTCATGGGATACATGTGACAGATGGTGAAATATATTAATAATACTACAAGAACGAGGTTGAAACATCAATACCTTAGCTTTTGTGATGGAGTTACAAGGCTTATGACTACCAATGCAGCCAGTGTATCTTGACTTGCTACAACATCTACAGTTGTGTATGCCTTATCTGGAAATTATTTCACTAGTCCATGTCTACCTCTGTTTTGTCTGTTAGAAATGCAGCTGGGTGACATCATTTGATAGTGTAGTTAATAGTTGTAGTAAGGATCGCAAATCATATCATGAGACATATGAAGTCGTTATGGTACTGCTCAATACCTTTGCACATGATACACATCACGGTAGTGAACTCCTGGATAACATGCATGATTTCAGATTGGACTGGGATGACACTCCACCATCTGCTGGGGAGTCAGACCTGGACAGTAACTTGTGTTCCTAGCCTGATGGGAGATATTCACATGTCATTCAAGGTAGTGATATCCAACCTTGCTTGTTCCCCTAATTCTGTGACAAGCTATGGTGTTGGGCTGCAGCTACTGCTGGTATACCCTAAATAGCCCACAGCCATCTATGTCTTTGGCACCTGTGTAATGGTATCATTGTCACCCCCCTCTGGACAGAACATTTTCTCACAATCTGTGTTTGTCGGGCATATGTAGCATGCCCAGACTCTTGTTTAGCACTAAAATATGATGATGATCATCAGGTACTTGGGTAATCTTCATGTCAGCTATATGCCTTGAGTCCTTGATATTAGATGGCACACTGGCATCCACAGACATAATGCAACACTAACTGTGAGAGTGCAATCCCAAATGAAGTTGTGAGGAAGTTGCCTACAGTGTAAGGTTCAAAATAATGTAAACTGTGTTACTATATACACATACTTCCAACTAGATGCATACCTTGCCTGTAGCTCAGAGGTGCCACTGAATGAAAAACTGGGGATTGGACACATAAATGGAAATACATGACTGTTAAGAATATATATGTGCTAAAGACGTATGTAGAATATGATCAGGCTGATTGCCCTGAGGGACATGCGATGTCATGTTCCCCCTCCCATCAACATTATAGCCACCCTACGGAATGATTCTGGAAATTCTCTAAACATTTGTACAGGTTTATGAGAAAGGCTTTAATCTCTGCCAGCTGCCTTAGTGTCTCACGTTCACAGGAGGCATTATTTATTACACGGAGGTCCCTTAAGTTCTTACTGACATAGTCAGTAATGTCAGTGAATAATCCTGCTGCTTGACCATGCGGCCATTAACACTTACTGCATTAACATGCCACAGAAAATCCAACCACAGTTGCTCCCACTGTCTCTGTGAGTGGATAAGTCCTGCTCGGTAAGATGAGAACATGCTCCATCAGAGCCTGTAGTAGGACTGCATTTTTGATGCAGTAAAAGTTTCCTCATTTTGGCATTGTTTCTCATTTGACATTGTCATGCCTCTAAAAGAACACCTCAATTTGTGACATGTAGTCACACACTGTCATAGAATAGTTCGCAGCCAGCCTTAACTTTCATATTATGAAACCCATTTATATACTAGTTTAGAAATAGTTACAGATAATTAATTCTGAAATACTGTAAGTAATATGGATGGCTATACTACTCTAAAGCCTGTTACAGCATCAACCTAGCAGTTTGATGGAATTATGTGTGCACAGTTAAACACAATACTCAGAAAACAGCATCTTTTAAGGTGCATTACAGTAATTATGTTTTGACAGAAAACTAATTAATCACAGAGAGAAACTAGTTGAAAATATCACCAACCAGTCTTCGGCTGCTCTTAAGACAAACGTGCAGAGAGCAGTGTAGCATGGATGCTGGTAAGATTTTTGCTCATTTTTATACTGAATTGCTTAGTGTATAGTTAATTACTCTCACCTTAGTTAAATGTTTCAGAAAATTAACTAGGTAATTCCACAAGTAAGTTGCTGTAAAGCAGTACATACCTAACCTACTCCCCATAAGGAATAATAATTGCAATGACATCAATGATGTCATATAACTGTGTAACTATGATCTCTGCCCCCAACCGTTCACTTTGCATGTGATTCAGTAAAGGAGACCAAAGAAAGTATTGTCATGTGCATAATTATCATATCCAGCAGAAATAGTAGATAGTGCATACACAGAATCACACTACAGTGGGGAGCAGGGCATATACCTGTTTAGACGAAATGAGTTTCAGTCAAATGAGTTTTCAGTGACGTGTGCTTTTAGTGAATTGTGCTCAGGCAATTCATTTTCAGTGGAGGCTTTGATGAAATGAGTTTCAGTGAAATGTGTTTTCTATCAAACAAAGTAGACCCAGTCGCAGAGATACATCCTTTTCTTTCCAGCAGGTCCTATTTATATCACAGGAAAGTGATATGGGTAATTCCGGTGCTGTTTGCTTTGTGGATATGCAGTAGGTCCATCAGAGTGTGGTCTGACAATGCCTTGTATGCCACACATAGATCTCCCCTCAACAGCCTGTAAGAGACAAAATACAGAGATAGAGCCTTGAGCTGGTCTGCATAGGACATGTTACTTATGCCCTGTATTCTTTTAGTGTGGAACTTCTGTGGACATTCCAGTTGTTGGATATACATGGTTAGGTACATACCAAAGGGTGAATTGTACTCAATGATAGGTCTGATAAATACCAAATACAATGGAACATTGACTTCCTTGGACCTAGATGCCACACTTTTGTTTATAAGTTGTGCAACACAGAATGAATTCCTCACTACTGTAGACACGTGATGGTCAAAGGCTAGATTACTGGTTATGTATGTCTTCAAGTCCCTGACTACTGCGCCAACTTTTAGAGGTGTGTTGTCAATATGATAGTTAGTAGGAGTGGATGACTTCCCAATGGATATTATTATCCATTTCTTGGCATTTAGTTTTAGTCCATGGCTCTGTCACCAGTTGTTTGTCTGTGTCAGCCCTTCAAAGGTTCATAGGTTCATAGGTTCATAGGGTGGTACTAGGCTATCAGCCCTAGGGCCTATACAAGCCTAGCCATAACAATTCCCTGGCTATTTCTTCCCACATTATTTACTTTCCTGGACCCCTGTCTAGCAGGGTGACTGACGTGATCCCTGAGGTGAATTTCCTTTCTCCCATCCAATCGTCAAGGTTCCTCTTGAAGAGGTCCAAAGAGGCACTCTGCTTGACATGTATGGGCAATCTATTCCAGAGTCTGGGGAGTCTCTGGGTCAGGAACCTATCCCTCCAGCATGTTTTGTTTATTGTGATGACAAGGTTTAGATCCCTGGAGCGTATAGCTCTGAGGGATTGGGATTTCTTTAAGTGTAGCATGTCCAACAGCTCTGGGTTTGACATGGCCTTGTATGTTAAGCAGAGATCACCTCTGAGTAGATGATATGCGACAGAGTATAGCTGGAGTTTTTTAAGGCAGTCAGCATAGGGCATCTGCTTTAGGCCTGTGATTCTTTTAGTGAGGTATTTCTGAGGCATTTCCAGTTGTTGCAGATGTCTTGAGAGGTACATACCAAATGGGGCGTTGTATTCTATAAAGGGTCTAATGAGGGATGAGTACAGTGGGACAATGATCTCCTTTTTTCTGGATGAAAAGCCCTTCATGATGAGGTGTGCCACATAGAAGGATTTCCTGACTGTTGTGGCGATGTGGTTATTGAAGGTGAGACCACTGTCCACCTGTGTCCCTAAGTCTCTTATCACACTTTCTGTGTTTAGTGTACTGCCACCTATATGGTAATTCATGGATACATGTTTTTTTCCAAAGGGGATAACAATACATTTCTTGGCATTGAGCTTGAGCCCATGGCTCTGGCACCAAGCATCTGTTTCTGTAAGGCCCTTTTGTAGAGTATCCACATCATTTGGGGATTCAATAATGGCTCCCAGTTTGCAGTCATCTGCAAACTTTGTTAGCCAGAGTCCCTTAGTGTTGACCTGTACTTCAGAGAAGTAGATGCCAAACAAGAGTGGCCCCAGGACTGAACCCTTAGGTACTCCACTTGTCACTTGTCTGGAGTTGGATTTGGAGTCGGCTACTTTTACAGTGTGGATTCTATCAGTAAGCCATTTAGCAACCCATTGGGTGACATAGGGATTAATGCCCAACTTAGTAAGTTTATCTATGATTCCAGAGTGGGGGATGGTGTCAAAGGCCTTGGCAAGGTCTAGATAGGCTGTGTGGACCACCTTACCCTTGTCCATGGCTCTGGAGACTGATTCAAAGACGTCAATCAGGTTCAGGAGACAAGATCGGCCCTTCACAAACCCAAACTGGGTGGGGTCCAGTGTTTGAAGGTTGCCAATGTCTTTGTTTATAAGTTCCATGATAATACGCTCCATAGCCTTGCAAATAAGGCTTGTCAGACTGATGGGATGGTAGTTTCCGGGATCCAAGGTAGATCCCCCCTTGTGGATTGGGATAACTGTAGCTCTGCGCCACTCAGTGGGCATGAAACCTGAGGTGAGGCTATGATTAAACATGACACTTAGGTGAGGTGCCAGTTCATATTGTAGTTCATGTAGTACACAGCCCGGGATGTCATCTGGTCCCATGGATGCTGTATTCTTGGCTTTAGAGAGTGCGTTTTGTACCTGTGTGGCTGTTATTACTGGAATTTGGCAATCTTCCGGTATTGAGATGGGCCATTTAGGTGGTGAGAGGGGGGTGAAGTTGGCACTGAACTCTTCCTGGAGAACATTTGTGTCATAGATGATTCAATGACAGCTCCTAATCTACAATCATCTGAAAATGTAGTCATCCTGACACCACTGACATTGGCCTTGACTTCAGAGAAATAAATGCCAATAAGGAGCGCTTTCAGGACCGATCTTTGAGGGGCTCTGCTTGTGACTGGCCACTTTGTAGAGGTGAACTCCCCAATTCTAACTTCCTGGGTCCTGTCTGTGAGCCAGCTGGCTATCTACTGGGTGACATAAGGGTTTGTGCCTAACTTCTTAAGTTTGTCAACGATGCCGGAGTGGGATATTGTGTCAAACGCTTTGGCCAGGTCAAGGTAGGCAGTGTGAATCATTTTGCCCTCACCCTTTCCTTTGGGTGGGTCGTTTTTGTGATTTGATAAAATGCATGTCCCACTGAAGGTGTTAAAGGCACCAGTGCAAGCTTGAGACCTTATAAATGAAGAGATAAGACTGATATGCTGCTTGCTCAACAGCTTACTCATACATGCCCAGACCCTTGTGGTGCCTTGACTCATGGCCCCATTTAATAGTACTTTTAAAGGTGCATGCAGCTCTGGTCCCAGTTAAAAAATCTGTATGATGCATTAAGCAGAGGTAATTACTGCATTTTTGTACTAGTTCTTATTTTTCAAATCTTCTGTTTTCATAGTTAAAAAATATCTGAACTTTCTCAGCCTGGTAGTTTTGTACTGTGTACTATTCTATTCTGTTCTATTCCTGAGAAATATAGGGGGTAATGATGTCACAGTCTAGTAGTTATTGTTTTGGCTATGAGTTATGCTAAAGATTAAAGCATTTCTGACTGACTGCAGTACACTAGCAGTGATTTTATTCATGAAATATTATAAAGGACGAAACTATATTGGAAGAAGTCTAAGTTAAAAGAGACTGTCTTTTCTAATTTACATGATTCTTAACTTGTTGCCTTATAAAAGGAAAGAAAAGTAACCTAATGTTAGGGCAATTGTTATTTTTTCAATTTTATGCTATAGTGAATATTTGATCAAGATACTCCATATGTACATGAACAGTTCTAAAACTTTTTCTGAAAAATGGATACTAAATGCTTGGAATATATGGAGAAAAGTCATTGCTTAATGTTAACAGCATATTCTATACTGAATGTAATATTAAGAATCCCATTTCAGTTTAGTATCATAGATCACTAAACCAGACGTGTCATAAACATATTTTATGTTGATGAGCAGACTGCTATATAGATCACTGACTAATACCAATTGGTCTAATGGGTAAGGACATTACCTCCCATGCACAAGGTACAAGATATTACTAGCTTCATTTCTCAGCAGTGACTGTGCAATAACGCCGGACATGGAATAACATCAGTGACAAAAATAGTCTGTTCATTTTTAGCTTGGCTGCATTATCCCCCCTAGACTGTGCAATCTGCCTTAAGCAGTCGTAATCAAACAGTTGGTCAGCAGCTACATTTACATCAAAGGTGTCTGTTACAGCTTTCTGCTGTCTTTCCTTCTCTCAGTGTGGATCCAGCTGGAAGAACACTGAAGTCAGGTCCTGAAGGCTGCCCTTAGGTGAAAAATGTTATTGCTTATGTTAGGTGTGTTAGCAACAGAAAACTACATTGTCATCAATTCAGGCAATAAAGACCACTGAGGTACAGGTTCAGGATTAGTAAATAAAACGTTCTTCTGATATTGTGGAATATGTAGCTTTTCCTAGCATACTGGGCATTTACAGATTTGTTCTCTCTTCCTAGCTTCATAATTTTGCACTTTAATTTTCTGTCATAGCACTTAGGTGTACCTAGTGATGTAACATGCTTTACAAACACAGCACATGCTACACTGAGGTTAATTTAGAATTTACTCGCCCTTCCCTGTATTTGAAGCAAATGCAAATATCAGTAAAAGGAGACAAGCTCTAAATGTAAACATGAAAAGTCACTGGAGGAACGCAATATGGAGTAAGGAAAAGGCGGGGGCGTAGTCACCTACCCAAAAACAGAGAAAGGGATGACAAAAACAACAGAAAACAGATATTGCACTTTCTACTACAATGGGTTTCTTTATTGCAGGCTTTTAATTCAGCACTCAGTAAACACCTGACTACTATCAAATAATAAGCAGGTCTGTCTGTCTGTTTCACAGGCATATAAATTAGAATCATCTAAATCAAATGTTAATGTCCAGATTCAGTAACAGTCTGGGTACCAGTAAAACCAGCTTGGCATGTGTCAGCTGCAGTAATTAGAGGGAGTTGATGCATTAATTGCCAACCTACAGTGAAGAACAGAAGAAAGCCCAGCTGCATCTAATTGCTCATTTATGTATCTGCTTATTTTTAAGTAACTTTAATTCAGGAAAATCATTAAGCCAAAGGTATCTTTTCAGGTGTTATCAGAGTATGGATGATGTAATGGCAACAATATGTCTACATAAGATAACTGGAAAGCTAAAATGAACATGATTAGCATATAGTGATAATAAGTATCGGTCCCAAGATAGAACAGCAAAAACACCAAGGCTAAGGACAGCGTGCAGATAAAATAATAGCACACAATCTCCGAAAGCATGCACGAAGTCCAACTGGCTATAGAACGTAGTATAAAAAACTCGTTGCAGCAGGTTGAATGAGCTGAGCTGATCCAAGCAAACAAAACGTTGTCAATATAAAAACTATTTATTCAACCAAAACGTAGTAAGCGCTTTCGCCGACTGGCTTCATCAGACTAATACAAAAAGTGTGTGTTTCCTTGTCTTTTAAATACATTTGAATAAATTCTAATTGGTTAGATAGGTCATCTGATCACCTGCATAGTTGCAGCAGCAATTAATATTAAAATCATCACTTATATTACATAAAAATCATATAAGAGTATGACTAGGACATCAGGTTATGAAAAAACATTCCTTAATATATTATTTTCTCAAAATATAGCGACGAAACATAATGTCACTATCCCAAGGTGGTTCCTAATCCTGACTAATACATCGATGAGCTGCCTGTATACATATATACATTTCAGAAATTTAAAAAACATATACAACACGTATAAAACATTGCATATCAATGACTTGTCTAAAAATCCTAAAACCGCGTGATCAAAATGTAACCATTCATTTCACCACTAATTTCATGTCATGTTTATAATTTATCATACTAAGAACCAATGCTAGAGTTCTTACTGGCCATCATGGATCTTAAAGCTAAGAGCAAAGTCCTAATCTCTGCATTCTGTGGGTTGTCGTATCAACGGGAGAGCATGAACATGCTCATCTTACATATACGATGTCAAATCAAAGGGTATTTAACGTTTGCAGATAGCCGCTGCAGCATAAAAGACCTGCTCTTTGGTTTCCTTAAAACATAAAGCATGATTTTAAAAATGACATCACCAGACAGCAGTTCCAATGTTAAGTCTCTGCACTTGGAAGACGGTCATAACATCAAGGAAACATGAACATGCATATCTTAAAAATGAGACGTCATATCACATATTATTAAGTTTTTAAGAACAGCCGCTGCGGTTTAAAAAGCCTGCTCATGGGTGCCGTTACAATAAAAAGCTGTATAGTTAGAAACGGCATCATCAAACAGTGGTTATGCTTGTCATAAAAATGCATATAGCAATAAAAGTTAAAAACTATATAACTTTAAAACTATTGACTCAGGATATAATGCATAATACTTTAAAAAGATGATGTACAGTAAATCCAATTCCTCTCAGATAGGAAAGTAGGCGGCAGTGGTGTAATATAGTCCACTCGTTCTTCCTAATCTACCCTGCACCATTCATGTAGGAAGTGCACAATGTATTAGGACAAATCAAGGCATGTGTGAGGTCCCAGGAACACATTTTGCATATGGAAGTAGGGAATAGTACAGAACTTGGAAAACCTTCCTATGCAGGTATGTTGCAATTGTAGCTATTTAAAAATACATAATACTCCAAAGTATCAGAAAAGCACATTTAAATCTCATAGATCTCAAGCATATATACATACACAAATCTCTATGTCATATGTATATTCTGATATATATATTATTAATTAATTCTTTAGAAACTTCTATTTAATGGCAATACCCTGGAATTGTGTATCTCACATATAGTAACAGGATGATGGCTTACTGGAAAGTGTATAATGTTCCAGTATAACACACGTAATAACAACATATTTACTGTTAGATGGTACATAAAATCTCTGATGTATCTGGGAAACACACTCACAAAAAACAAAATAACCCTGGCATATGTGTAGACAAAAAATCTCTACAGCATATATATATATATAAAAAAGATATATATATCCATGTTATAGATTGTCAAGAACTTCTGTTTTCTAATAGCAAGACCCTGAAACTATAAAACATATATAATATCAGGAGATGGTCATTTAACTCTACACCTCCTTCTATTCTTCAGAAAGGGTTTAATTTGGACCTTGTCATTCAGGCCAGGTGGTGTATCTGACCTAAATCTAATGATCCACCTAGTCTCACATTCAAGGGTCCTGTTTATAATGTCTCCACCTCTGACACCTTGTGTTAGTCCCTGTATGACATGGAAACAAAACTGATGGCTGTTCCCTGCCTGCTTATGATGTCTAGATAATGCATTAGTATCTGACCCTATTCTTATCTGGTATATGTGTTCCCTGATTCGTTCTTTTAACATCCTGTTGGTCTTACCTACATAGTAACTAGAACAAGCTTTACACAAAGCGAGATATACAACATTTCTAGATTCACAGTTGGTATTAGTGTAGAAGGTGTATTGCCGTTCTGTATTGGGATGTACAAATTCAGTGGAATCACTAATATATTTACACTGATTGCATTTCCCACAGACTACTGTATTGACATGCCTTGCACTATCTTGAACAGTCTTTGGGTTCATTTTAGGCTTACATAACAATCTCTTCAAGTTTGGATGATTTTTATAGATTACCCTTGGTTTTGGGCCTACCAAGTTCTGTATCTGTTCGTCCGACATTAGGATGCTCCAGTGTTTATCTAGCGTGTTAACAAAGTCCTTGCTATTCCTACTAAAAAAGGTAATAGCTTTCACTAAATTATCATTGGGTCTATCTATCTGGGGCCATTCCCTTTGATCCATAAAGTAAGGTCTGGCTCTATCCATTCTCATATCACTAGTTTCTTTCATAATTTCACTTATTCTCCTATGTTCATACCCTCTCTCCAGAAATTTTTTCATTAAAACTGTACATTCTAACTGATGTTGTTCATCACTGGGATTCAAACGTGACGCTCTTATAAACTGGCCTTTTAAAATGTTATTAAAAACATATGCTGGATGCATACTTCGTCTATGCAACAGGTTATTCCTATGGCAGGCCTTTCTATGTATGGATGTATTAAGGAGTCCATTATCCATTCTATGAATTTCAACATCCAAGTAAGAGATATTTAACCTAGATGTGTTTGCAGTAAATTTAAGAAAATCAGTGGAAGAATTCAGCATAGATATAAAGCTGTTCAAGGTTTCTTCATCTCCCATCCATAGGAAGAAGAGATCATCGACGAAACGTCGATATATTCTCACATACTTCCTATACATTTCAGTATTGCACATGAATCTATCTTCCCAGGTAGACATAACGAGGTTGGCGTAGCTATTGGCACAGGAAGTGCCCATAGCCACGCCATCCCTCTGGAGATACAATACATCATCAAAGACAAAAATGTTGTTAGTAAGGACCATTTCCAAAAATAATGTCAAAAGTTCCACCTTACTGTTGGAAAATGGTGTATTGGCCTTCAAATAATCTGAAATGTAAGCTATGCCTAAATCATTCGGGATGACTGTAAATAGGCTGACCACGTCAAGCGTTACTAAAATATACAGTTCATCATCCTTCATATCCTTAGTACAGGCATATAAATCTAGTAGGAACTGTTTACTATCTTTAAGTATCAATGCATTTTTATCTACTAATGGTCTCAGTATACTGTCTAAGTAGATTGAGAGTGGTTCAGTAACCCACCCTTGTCCAGCTACAATTGGTCTCATAGGTGGATCTGTTAATGACTTATGGACCTTGGGTAGCCCCTGTATGCATGGTATCACGGGGTTAGTAACTTTGAAGTAGTCATACAGTTCTTTAGTAATGTCAGATGACATTAATAAGTCATCTAATGTATAAAAGATAGTAAACACCTTATCTATCAGAGTTGAAGCATCTATTTCCATATAGGAATTCATATCCCCTAGCATCAATTTCATCTTAGTATTATAATGCACAGTGTCTAAAAGGACTATCGGGCCACCCTTATCCGCTGGTCTAATTACCAAATCCCTGTCGTCCTTTAACTCTTTTAGAGCTATTCTTTGTTGATAATTTAGGTTATATTTATATTTATCCATCCTATCATTGTGTATCTGTGCATATATATCATTCTCAACCACATTACTGAATACTTCTAAGGTAGAATTCAGTTGTGGGGTGTAGGTACTAACTGGTCTGAAGTTGAATGTACCTCTTTCCTGGAGATTATTACCAAACTCTAAGGCTAATTGTATTTTCCTAGTAAAAAGCTTAGTATCTATGACTAAGTCTACAATATCTGTCTTTCTGGATGGGATGAAACCTAGGCCTTTAGTCAACACCTGTTCTTCATAAACAGTAAGAGTCCTACTTGATAAATTAACTATTAATGAGTTACTCGTTCCCACATTTTCTTGATAGTGGGTCCTTGTTGTTCCTCCATTGACCACTTCCTTTTTTGTCTGCCCCTGCTTGCAGACCTTTTTCTCCCCAAAAAATTGTCTTGGGCAATAGGAAAAGGTACATTCCCCTTGTTCTCATTGTTAGTTTTACTGACATATTTATTCACAGGTTCTTTGGGTCTAACTACTTGTGTATGTAAAGTGCTATTTATACCCCTTAAAGGAGTTCCTTCTATTACTATGTCATCCCTACCACTGTCTCCGTCTCCTGGAGTTGTGTTAGGGTCACCTTCTGTATTGGGGTGAATATCTGCCAAAGAGGCTTGTTGTTGGCTTTCTAAAGCGATTTCAGAAGTGTTGGACTGCTGTAAATCCAAGGACTCAGTTTCAGCATGAGACGGTGTTACCATGTTTAGAGCAGAAATATTGATATTCATAGCCCTGTTCATGGCCCTATTCGTCTGCCTATTATTGCCTTGTTGTATATTATTGCCTTTGCTCTTAGCTTTAAGATCCATGATGGCCAGTAAGAACTCTAGCATTGGTTCTTAGTATGATAAATTATAAACATGACATGAAATTAGTAGTGAAATGAATGGTTACATTTTGATCACGCGGTTTTAGGATTTTTAGACAAGTCATTGATATGCAATGGTTTTATACGTGTTATATATGTTATTTAAATTTTTGAAATGTTTATATGTATACAGGCAGCTCATCGATGTATTAGTCAGGATTAGGAACCACCTTGGGATAGTGACATTATGTTTCGTCGCTATATTTTGAGAAAATAATTTATTAAGGAATGTTTCTTCATAACCTGATGTCCTAGTCATAATCTAATATGATTTTTATGTAATATAAGCGATGATTTTAATATTAATTGCTGCTGCAACTATGCAGGTGATCAGATGACCTATCTAACCAATTAGAATTTATTCAAATGTATTTAAAAGACAAGGAAACACACATTTTTTGTATTAGTCTGATGAAGCCAGTCGGCGAAAGCGCTTACTACGTTTTGGTTGAATAAATAGTTTTTATATTGACAACGTTTTGTTTGCTTGGATCAGCTCAGCTCATTCAATTTGCTGCAACGAGTTTTTTCATACTACGTTCTATAGCCAGTTGGACTTCGTGCATGCTTTCGGAGATTGTGTGATATAGTGATAATAACACTTATATGTTAATTAGGTAGTTTCACTGGACACTTTGTCTTTTTTCAGGGGTGACCCAGGAGTAATATCTCGTTAAGTAGAAGAGGGTAATGCTTATAATTCCTGTTCATTTTTCATGCTAGCTTGTCACGCATCATTGTCCCCTTCATAATGTCTCCTAATATGCTGCACCAATGAATCTCACGTCATTCTTCCCTCACATCAACACACACAAATTACTCAGCATCTCCTGATTCATACTGGTCAGCAGATGTACATGAGGAAGGAGTGGGAGATAATGTAGAAGTGACTATTAGCAATCATAAATTAAATGATGAAGGCTTTTGCTACTAGACATCCCCACCTGTTTGGGTGGCAGAATACAATAGGCATGATGATATTACAGGAATGGTTCTGTCCACCTATCCAAGAGTTAGGCATATACTTCTCAACCGATCCCTCACCAAAATATCTGACACAGTGCATGATGTGAAAAATACAAACCTTTGTGGACTGACTTACAGTTGTGTTTTGGATGATTGTGTGCATCATGTCACCTAAAATTATCTGGAATTTATGCTTTAAGCTTTCTTCCCATGCATTAGAGTATTGTAGAAAATTGCTGGAAACTAAAATGAGTACTGTATATTGTCATATGTGGCAGCTGAGAGGTATGGCCATACACTAAACAGAATGAATCACTGTCCATATACTGCCAGGAGTGCATTGGCCTATATATTGCACACTGCATTCCCTTCACCACTCTCCTTATACTGCCAGGAGTGCATGGGCCTATATTTTGCACACTGCATTCCCTGTTCCACTGTTCTTATACTGCCAGGAGTGCATGGGCCTATATGTTGCACACTGTATTCCCTCTTCCACTGTCCTTATACTGCCAGGAGTGCATTGGCTTTTATGTTGCACACTGCATTCCCTGCACCACTGTCCTTATACTGCCAGGAGTGCATGGGCCTATATGTTGCACACTACATTCCCTGTTCCACTGTCCTTATACTGCCAGGAGTGCATGGGTCTATATGTTGCACACAGCTGCACCCTACCTTGTTAATAATATTTAGAAAAACATGTTTTCTAAGAATCACTCATGCAGCCAAAGACTTTGCAGAAATGAACAATTATTCACAGCTCTAGGTATATTTTAGCTGAGGGTGTGCAGCAGATGGGGGGTGTATGACATAAGATACAGTAGTAGAGACAAGGTGGCAAGTTAGATATGGGAGGGAGGCATATATAATTGTATGGTGGGGATAAGAAGGAGGATGGAAGGAGACACATACTACACATGAGGATGAACTGATTACATGACTACAAGACTGCTCTGGGAACATAAAAAAATGTGTGTGTCCTGGTTATGGGAATGGCAAGGGTAGTACTATATTGTATTGTGTATATGTCATAGGGATGGAACTGTAGGAGATGTAGTTCATAGGTTCATAGGTTCATAGATTAGTACTAGGCTAACTGCCCTTGTGGGTCATTTTAAGCCTAGCCAGTTACCAAATGTGAGATTCAAACCCGTATTACATATGTGTAATCCAGAAACTGAGGGCTTGTGCTGTATGTTGTATGGCTAGGACTACTACAGAAGATATATACACGATATGTGCAGTGAGGACAGGACAGGACTGCAGTGATGGCTGTGCAATCAAGTGTAGAATGTTTGTGTTTGTGTGTGTGTGTGTGTGTGTGTGTGTGTGTGTGTGTGTGTGTGTGTGTGTGTGTGTGTGTGTGTGTGTGTGTGTGTGTGCGTGTGTGTGCGTGTGTTTGAGTGCATGTGCACAGGTCTACATAGTCTCTTTGTGCATGCCTGTTGCATGTGTGCTTGTATCTGTGACCTGTGAATATTCATGCAGAGTTGGAGTTTAATACCATTGTAGACTGTACCTACAATGGGACATGAAGAGTTACAGAACTGCAACTCATATATGTTTATGCTGCAGATAGAACTGCAATGCTGTAGGAAGTGACAGGCTTATGTGATCTGCGCTGATGATAACTGTACATCATTGTGACACAGACCGGTGTGTAATGGTGGGGTGTAGTCTTAGGTACATATTTGAGCCAGGAACAGCTAACTATAGGTGGTATTCATGAACTTCTACTTAACATACACCAGTGCAAACCATGCATCTAAGGAGACAGGATATATAGGTAATTGCCCATGAAGCAGTTAAGAAAAATACTTTATTAGTGCCATACTTATCACTGTCCTCAGGGCAGTTGTACTACATATCACTCACTTTTGCTCAGGCTCTGTCTTCAATGTCTTATTTATTTATTTATTTATTTATATTTGGTGGCCGGGAGTGTCCGACTGGACGTAGGTCCATTTTCAGCAAAGGCCTGGGGAGAAAAGCTCCACAGTTAAAATAAACAGACAGTAGTTACATTGGATTACATAGTGATTAACAATTTACATAGCAATTACTTACAACATATTTACAGATGAAGAACATAGTACATCAGTAGACAACTAGAATCTTTATCTGCGAAGTACATAACAGACATTAACAAATGTTACAATAAGAAGTTCCTGCTGTATAATAAGTACTAGGCGTATGAGCACCTGAGCTTGCTATAATCAAGTTAGTTAGTGGAGTGGAAAGAAAGGTAGTGGTTGGATGGGGTGGGTGATATTAGAGCGGGAGTTGCAAGGGCATAGCCAGCATGTTTTTAGGTGCGCTTTTAGTAAAGTTTTGAAGTGGGTGCATGATGGTATGGAGGTAATTGTGGGTGGGAGGGAGTTCCATAATTTGGCTATGGTGCAAGAGAATAGTGCTTCACCAGCAGAGTTATTGGCTTTAGTGATATGCAAGTGATTTTTGTTGCTGGAGCTTAGTGGTCTGGTGGTGCGATAGGGTTTGAGTAGATTCTGGAGGGATGGGACATTTAGTGGATGGTTTATTAGTTTGTGGGCGAGTGAGAGTTGATACCATTGAAGGAGGTGAGAGAGTTCAAGCCAGCCCAGTTCAGCAAGAGAGAGAGACAGTGGTGACTATGGTAGGATGCTCCTGTGGAGAATTTGGTGATTTTGTTGTAGCAGGTCTCTAGCTTGTTTAGATCGCATTGCCTTAGGTTGGTATATATTGGAGAGGCATAAAGTAGAGTGGAGATAAGGTGGGAATTTGCTACTGAAATATTTGCTGATTTGGTGGGAAGTTGCTTATTTCTGTATAACGCTCCTAGTTTTTTGTGGACTTTGTTTATGGTCATGGATATGTGAATGTCAAATTTTAGTTTATTGTCTATTTCCACTCCTAGCAATTTGGTTTATTCAGTTCGGTATATAGTGGTGTTGTCTTTTGCTGTGATGTTAAAGTGAGACTTGTTTTGAGTATGTTTGGTGGGTTGGAAGATGAGTAGATTAGTTTTGTTTGGGATGAGTATTAATTGGGCATCGGATAACCAAGTTTCAACAGAGGAAAAGGCTTCCTGTGTGGCTTTTTGCAGTTTGGGTAGGGACTGGGCTGAGCAGAGGATGGTTGAGTCATCTGCGTATTGTATGAGTGTGCCATGTTTGGTGGCAGAGGCTAGATTATTGGTGAAAACAGATTTCTGCATCTTTAGTGGTGCTGGCCCTAAAACATGCAGTGTTTTCTGAGGGTAAATCCAAAAATATTAATAGCATCTTCATTTAACTTAAGGCTATAGACACTGGGAAGAGGGGAATGAGTCTAGCCTTTAACTAAGTGAAACTGGATACTATAAGTAGTGCTTTATATTAAAACAAGTGTGTACATGTGCGTTCATGCATATGTGTGTGTGTGTGTGTGTGTGTGTGCGTGTGTGTGTGTGTGTGTGTGTGTGTGTGTGTGTGTGTGTGTGTGTGTGTGTGTGTGTGCGCGCACGTGTGTGTGTTTATCATGCACGTGTGCGTGTGTGTGTGTGTGTGTGTGTGTGTGTGTGTGTGTGTGTTTGTGTGTGTGTGTGTGTGCTTGTATGCGTGTGCGTGTGTGTGTGTGCATGTGTGCATGTATCTAATTTATGTAGGCGTGGGAATAAATGCACCATTCATTTACATTGTTTAGTCTTGCAGTTAGTGCAGAAAATAGTGGCTACAAGATGTTAATGAGCTGACTGCTGTTGTCAAAGGTTTGGTTCTTTCAGCTTCCATTTGCCTACTGTGTGACTTTTAGCAAGTCACTTAACTAGTCAATGCCCCAAGGTTACGTCTGAACAAGGTGCACATGGATCAGTGCTCTACCCTGGGAAACAAACAGGTAAGCCATAAATGTTAATTCAGTTTTGATAGCCATTAGCATGCATTTTTAACTGCTGCCTGATGGCATCACCTGCCAACATTCTGAAATGCTTAATATTAATTAAAATGTGAAGTTTTTAAATAGATAGAAGTTCGTAGCTTCAGTTTCAAAAATGACATTAGCTGACAAAGGTAAGGTAAGAGCAGGTAATGAGAGTGGTACATTTGGATCATTGATAAATGAAGACAACCTCATCCACATTTTTCTAGGTTATCACAGCAGGTACTTAATATTTCACTCTGGTTAGGACATACGTGTGGCTTGCTCACTGCAGAAGCCATCAGCTGCAGAATACCCTGTTAACTTAGTAATGGCATTTGTCTATGTAACTCTGAGGTTAACTAAAACCACCAAACAGGAAACACACCAAAAGCAATAAGCTACACAAAGTATAGCTGTCTTATGCCTGCTTGCACTGTTTTAAACCTATACGTTTCTTTTACTGGCAATAATGTTTTATTCCTTTGTATCCTGTTGATTGCTTCATAACCCTGTTAAGACATGTTTGTTCAAGACTGTAATTGCAATATACTTCATATAACGCAAGCTATAGTTAGCTGTCTGAAGTGCTGCCTGAAGGTTTGGTAAAGGAAGCACTTGTGTCTAGCTGTATCACATTGCATAGGAACATGTAAATTAACATACCAGTAGTTCTCTGAGTCCATTCACGCATTCCTTCTAGTCATGTGCAGCTGTCTGCCAAGGTGTAGTCAGGATTTTTGGAATTTTAAGCCAGCTTCCAGGATGTAGCCCCCACTTCAATGTAGCCCCCTATGTGAGGTACACTAGTAGTTATAGTGTGCAACTGTGACACATTTCATGTTCATACATTTATGATAGAAAGAAAGATATACAGATAGACAGATAAATAGGCAGATATGTAGGTAGGTAAGTATAAAATCTATATAAGATAATTAAAATGTAATACATTTTACAGTTATGATATGTAAATATATTGTCACTAACAAATTAAATGTAAATGGTCACATCAGACTGCAATTCTGAGTACTTGGAGGTGTTCCAAAACACATCAATGCACAAGCCAAACCCATGACATACTTCATCATAAAGGGCAATAGCAGCTTTCCACACTGCACTACGTTAACATGATGTTAATAGACTTGATAAACATGTTCAGTACCTCACAGACTTGCTTGTGTTACAAAATATCTGCATGACACAAAATTCTTCTCTGTAATCAGATGAAATTCGTACTAGAAACAGAGATGAGATTAATTCTGTCGGCTCCAGAAGCATTTTTTTATTCAAAATGGTGAGTAATCACTTGAGAAAAAAATAGGATATGAAAGAAACCTTTAAGAAGCATATTATCTGGTTTACTACTATCAGGTGAAACCTAGTTCAGTATAACATTGTATCTAATGCCTTGTGTACAAAATTTCAACACTGCCACCCAATACATGTATAAACGGGTCCCTATGAGTTCACCGACAGTTCAGAACATCGACACTCACCTCTTCAACACCAAATCATCGACTGTTCATAACATCGACATTTCAGGTAAGCGATCTTCCCCCTTGCAGGGCCCATGGTAGCACTTGTTTCTCTGTTACAACGCGTAAGGTTTACGTGACTCTTTACAATTTACCCTGACAGCGTTGTCCTTAACTTCGTAACAGAGAAACAAGTGCTACCATGGGTCCTGCAAGGGGGAAGATTGCTTACCTGAAATGTCGATGTTATGAACAGTCGATGATTTGGTGTCGAAGAGGTGAGTGTCGATGTTCTGAACTGTCGGTGAACTCATAGGGATCTGTATAAACACACACACACACGCACACACACACACACACACACACACACACACACACACACACACACACACACACACACACACACACTCTCTCATTCCACAGGACAGAACCCCTAATAGGGAAAATATCCTCCAGGCAAAACTAGAATATAGCCTTCATGTCTTTGCCTGTGTATTTACTAAAAATGTATAACACCTGCAATTCATGTCTAATTGAAAATGCAAATTATTCACAGCAGTTCCCTTGCTTTTTTCTTGCTGTTTTCCTATTAAAATAAAGAGATCATTGACCTTCTAATTTTTCTTTTTACATTTAAAATTCTTATATTCAGTCTCTCTCCTCAGCCTTCTTCCAAGCGATATGCAAGAGTTGCTTCCTACTTTCTAAGGTTTCAGTCCAGTCATACACCACACTTCCAGAGCCACTAGCTCATGAGATCTTCTGACCTACTTTATTTGTACATCACCCAAGAATCTGATTGTCTTTCCTCAGGCATTAGTTACAGTAAATCCATTTCTTAGTAATCTAATCTAACACTATTCCTCAAACAGTGTTGAGCTTCTTATCCCATCACTTAATGCAAGTCTACCTTTCCAATATTCCATTCACTGTAATTAGCTTATAGTCTGTATCCCTATCACCAATCTATACACTCTTAATATTGCTTGTTCTATTTGAAGCTTTTTACTTTCAGCACATATCTCATCAGACTCAAAAATTAGTATAAAAAAACTTTGTAAATCAAATTCTTTTACATCTTATGTTTCAAAATCACTTTATTTTTCTCTCTTCTATATATAGCTGTGTATTATTGCTTACTTTCAATGTTTGTAAATTACTAATTTGTGATTTATTATTAATTCTTTTGTCACTCTCTCAGACAATGACTGAAATGGATCCTTTGTGATCAGTTCACTAACCTTGCTACTAAGCAAATAAATAAAATAGATTACCCTGGGAAGAGAAATGTATACTAAAGATCTTTTCTTTTATTCATATTTCTGGTCAGACATCAATTCTGTATCTACTCCAACCCACCTCAGATAGACATATGATCAAATTACCCAGATGAGTCCTTCACCTCTTGTGGTAAACCATGTGAATGTTGCTTACTGTACAAACATATAGATAGTATATTCTAAAAGAGGTATTTGCATATATCCCATGTGTCTCAAATGTAGCAGGTTTAATATATTACACAGTGAATAGTTCAGCTTTGTTGGACCTTTCTTGCAGTTTTTTAAGTGGTTTGTCCATATGACCTTTTTACACTTTGGTTTAGTTGTTATTTGGGATATTTTGCAGCAGTCACTCTAATATTATGGACATCAGTCTTGTTTTTAAATGCTCTATTTCTAAAGTATGGCCAAATAATCTACTTATCATGTGTTAATGAGTTCAGGAAAAGTCTGAAACATAGCTTGCCTATAGTTTGTGGGATTTGCTTCTGTGAAGGCTGCCAGCCCAGCTAGCTGGGATTTTGTAAATAATTCTATATCATTTGTGAATATTAATATGATCCATAAGCTTGTCTTACAAATGTAAAATAACTATATGTTATGTGTTTGTTAAGCTGTATGTTATATGCTGAGGTTCAAGAATGTAACCACAGTGTATCCTACTGAAAAAGAACAGAATTAACTTGCAAATGCTAAGAAAATAAGTGACTTGTTTATGATGGTGTTTATCTCAGCTAGGAGACATAACGTCTGCAGCTAGAAATTCTTTCTATTGTCTGGAAACAGAAATAATTAGAGGTTTCAAAGGTAAAAGTGTTTAACTGTTTTACAGCTTCCAGTTCTAGGCAAACGTCTGAAAAATAAGTATTTTTGACACAAAGGTGACAGAGACTAATGTAATCTGAGATAACCCAGCAGAAATGTTTGATAGTAACTTAAGAACTATCTCAGAGAGTGAGTCTGTGCAGTTTGCATCTTGTGTTTGGACCTGAAACATCCATCTTCAGGACTTCTCACCTGCATTTGCTTTGCTCTGTAAGTAAGACTAAGATTACAATGATTTCTCTTAGAGATTGATAGGAATTTAGAAAGATTAGTTTAGATCTTTTCTGCATTTTATAGGTTCATAGGTTCATTGGTAGGTACTAGGCTATTGGCCCAAGGGCCTAAGTAAGCCTAGCCAACAAGGTTCCCTGGCTTACGCCACCCAAGAAATTTATGTGAGACTGTCCTGCAATGTAGCTGATAAGAGTGGTTGGTAGCAGCTGGTACTACTGTATAGTCTGGGCAGAAGAGGGCATAGCTAGTGAACCTGTGCCAGCCTTCCCCATGAGTGTCTGTGTGTTTGTATATAAATCCACTCTCAAAGTGTATGTGTGTGTGTGTGTGTGTGTGTGTGTGTGTGTGTGTGTGTGTGTGTGTGTGTGTGTGTGTGTGCATGTGCGTGTGTGTGCGTGTGTGTGTGTGTGTGTGTGTGTGTGTGTGTGTGTGTGTGTGTGTGTGTGTGTGTGTGTGTGTGTGTGTGTGTGTGTGTGTTTGTCAGCCACTTGGGCAGGGACACAAAGCACTGGTTGGAAGGGTGCTGGAGCTTTTGGCTTGACCACTTAGCTGAGATCTTAACCCTAAAGCTGTGCCAGTGGGAAGTCTTATTGTGGATCTGGAGAGAGGGGGAGAAATCAGCCCCAGACTGACTGTGATCTCTGTGTGGTCTTAAGGGAAATTGTACTTTATTGTGTGTGTACTTGTCATCCTTCCAATGTGCATGTCCCACTCTGATGCTAGTTGTGAGGATTAAGGCTCCTTGATTACTGGGCCAGTGCAGGGGTGTCACAGCTTCAATAACCCAAACACATCAGTAATTACTAAAAAGGCAAAAGAAAAAACTCACAGCCATTCAGAAGCCATGCAGCTGAAAGACTGGTTGGTCCTCAAGGGATCATTTGCATATATTCCACGGGCCTTCGTTACAAGTGTTTTAAGGAATTACACAAGAGTTTTAAGGTATTACATTGTGAAAACTTTAGCTTTGCTTGATCTTACTATAGTTTTTATGAAGTGGTTTGTCTGTGTGACTTTTTTACCTTTTAGTTTGGAAGACATAGCTGGGGGAACAACACAATCCATTGATCACTGCCTTATGATACATGTGACCTGCAGACCAAATTAATGCACCTGGACTGTCATCCATTAATATACTTGATTTCTTCATTTATTTGTAATTTAAATCTGCACTGACTCCTTCTCACTCTGAACAGTATATGGAAACCAAACATGTTAAAACAGTAGTGTATTTGTATTCAAATTAAGACACATCATAGGATCATAGGATTATAGGAGATTACTAGGCTATCGACCCAGAGGTAATTTTAAGCCTAGCCGTTTCATCCCAATGTAATACCATAGAAATGCTAGTCAATACCCAATATTACATTTATTGATGACTGCCTATGTCCAGGAGGGTTGTGGGCTTTATCCCCATTAAGAATTTATGGTGCCCCATCCACTTGTCCAGTTTCCTCTTGAACAGTGTTATAGAGATGCTCTGTTTCCCATGAATTGGTAGCTTGCTCCAAAGATGCAACAGTTGCTGGGAGATAAATCTGTCCCTCAAGCATATCCTGTTTAAGTCGCAGGCCATCTTTAGGTCCCTGGAATGAGTAGCCCTAGTCCCATTTGATTTATGGATATGCAGCAAGTTCATTAGGATTGGGTCTTGGATTGTTCTATAGGCCAGACATAAGTGTGCCCTAAGAAATCTATACAATACAGAGTATAGTGACAGGGACTTCAGTCAGTCTGCATAAGGCATGTGCTGGAGCCCCTTGATCTTCTTTGTTAGAAACATCTGAGGTCTCTCTATTTGGTGCAGGTGCTTTGTACAGTACATGCCAAATGGGGCATTATATTCAATTATGGGCTGGATAAGTGCCGAGTATACGGGGTTATAACTTCTTTTGCTCTGAAGGTGATGCCTTTACTAATCAAGTGTGCTGTGTAGAAAGCTTTCCTTACTACAATAGATACATACATGGTGGTCGAAGTTAAGGTCACAGTTAACTTATGATCCCAGGTCCCTTACCACTTAATGGTACTTAAGGTATTTTTGTTGATTTGATAGTGTGAGGGGACATTGTTTCTGTCAAAAGGAATGATAATGCATTTCTTTGCATTCAGTTCGAGACCATGACTAATACACCAGTCATTGGTCTGCATTAGACCCTTCTGGAGTACACTGACATCATTTGGGGATTCTATGATTGCACCTAGTTTGCAGTCATCTGCAGA
Organism: Protopterus annectens; assembly: GCF_019279795.1. Lineage (NCBI taxonomy): Eukaryota > Metazoa > Chordata > Ceratodontiformes > Protopteridae > Protopterus > Protopterus annectens. The sequence continues at coordinate 1,066,800,297 of NC_056732.1, forward strand.
CTTGGTCAGACACAACCCCTTAGTTTTGACATGATCTTCTGAGAAGTATATACCAAACAGTAGGGGGCCCAGCACTGTCCCCTGTGGCACCCCACTAGTAACAGGTCTACTGGTTGATGTGGAGTCACCCACTTTGATAGTGTGCATCCAGTTTGTGAACCAGTTGGCAATCCATCTTACAAGGAAGGGGTTCACATTCAGTTCGCAAAGTTTATCAGTAATACCTGAATGTGGGATTGTGCCAAATGCCTTTGCCAGGTCAAGGTATGCTGTGTGCACAGATTTTCCCTTGTCAACGGCCTTGGTCACATTTTCAAAGAAATCCATCAGATTTAACAGGCAGGATCTGCACTTCACGAAGCAAAATTGGGTAGGATTCAGGGTTTGGATACATCAAGCAAAAAACCCTCCAGTTAGCAACACACTTAAGTATCACACCAAATGCTATGAGGTAGCTTGCACCATACATTAAGGGAGTATATTTGGCAGGGGAGAAGGGTTAGGGATAGTACATGGTGTGATAATACTGTTTCAATTTAGAATTGAAAAGGAGGTGTCATTACACTTACATTATAACAATGGATGCACCTGTGTTTGCAAAGAAACACATTAACATTCAGAAAATGTAATCTTATTACATTTTTTAACAATCCATTACATTTGTATCTATATAATATAGAAATCTGTGCTATTCCATAAAAAGTAATCTATTTAAAGGACCACATTACTTTCAATGAGTTACTGCACAACTGTTTAAAAAGTTTAAGGCAAGTACATTGTTGAATAAATAAATTAAGAAAAGCTGTATATTGTGGCATACCTGGTATATGCCTTTCTAGGCTCATGCTGTCTGCCTGTTCACCTTTATTAACAATTCTTGAAATTGCCTCATGTACCTTGGACCCCCTGCACTGACTGAAACTTTATTGTTCTCTCTGAAAATCTATTACAAGATGTCAGGAATAACTTTGCGAAACAGTATTTCATAAATAATATCTCAAAGCTGCCTATGGCCATGTATGACTTCTGCAGAGCCCACAAATCCACACACATCAGTGTTTTCTCCTTAGCTTCACTTAGCCCATTTCAAATTCTCCATAGCAGTTTGGTGAGATTATATTACAACCTCTTTTTCTTTTGTCTTCTTCAGAGCATACACTTAGCACTCAAAGCTTATGACCATATGTCTGCTTTCAATTTAATTTTAAAATTTTTGTTTGCTAACTACGTTGAGTGACCATGGCCCATTCAGGTCATAACCCAGGCCACAAGGATAATTATTTATTATTTATTTATTGACATTTATTGAGTGGGAAATTCCACTGAGTCAGAAACCCATTTTCAGTGGAGGCCTGGGGAGAAAAGCTCCACAGGTAATCAAATATTGTACAGAACAAATGCAAAGTGAAAGAGATATACATACATTAGCGTAGGATGGGGAGTAATGGTATATAGTTAATACATAATTGTCAGACTGCATGGATACATAATAACATACTTTCAATCACAAGAAAATAATCATAATAATTAGTAAATTGCACATATTGTAGGTATGAGAAACAGTCATATAGAGAAGAGAGAAAATAATATAACAGGGTTAAAGACTAGGATCTGAGTAGTTAAGTGTGTGAAGTTAAGGGGGCTTACACTGTAGTGTAAAGATAAATGCACTTAGAAACATCTGTATGGAAAATGTAGTAGAGTAATTACACCAGCATGTATTTTGGAGGTGAGAGGTAGCCAGTGTATCCAAAAGAAGTCCAAACAGACATAGGAAGAACATGCAATACTCCATGCAGATAGTGACTGTTTTCTTGGACTGAACTCTGAACCCTAGAGTTATGAGGCAGAGACAGACATCTTGCTACTATGCTGTTGTGCTGCCATAAAAGTTGCAGATGCTTTCTTGCTGTGCTTTACATGAGGAAAGATTGCATTCATTGGAACTATGCTGATCTTTATAAGGAAAGAGGGATTAGCTGATGCATTTTCCTAATAATGATGTGTACTTAAGACCTTCCTGATAACTAAAGCTTCACTTATACCCTTTACCATTACAACAACTCTCCAATGTAAACTTTTCAAAATTCTAAAGTACTTCTCCAAGTACAGGATGTAGAATAATACACGATACTCCAGATGTGACCTTAAAAGTGTTGTATGTAATGGGAAGACAACATCAGCCTCTCAGCGATCCATAATCTTCAGTACACCACCTAGCATTCTTTAAGCCTTTATTACAGACCTGACAAAGCAAACTGCATAATTAGTTCACCGGGCCTGAGAAACTGTGCTGCATGATTCAGTTTAGAAAGTTTCCAATAACTTCTTGTCCTCAGTCCATCCTAGAAACACATTTCTTAACAAACATACTAGCCTTAGATTCTTTTCACGGTGCACATTATGTATTCTTATGAACTCTTTTGCTTTAAATCCAACTACACATGCCTTGCAAGGGTGACCAGGTCTTTTTGAGAAGCTATACTCCTCGTTCTCCGGGAACAACTCCAGCCTGCCACAGGATTACAAGGAACATCTCATAAGCAATTTAAAACCTTTCACTTCTACAATAACTGCCAGACTCCATCACCATTAGAAATTATAACAACATATGTGCAGCTGTAGTTTATGTCCTCCTCACTACTAGTCCTAACATGTTCAAAACAATTAATCAGTGCATCCTAAAGTATTGTGAAATAAATCCTATGACCACAATGACAGACTTTACTATTAATCTACTTGGACCAAAGAAGTCACAAGCAAGCCAATTCCTTGCTCAGAACAACCTTACCTAAGTAGTTAATGGACCTACCAGACCCAATTCATGTAACAATAACAGCTATCTCTTAAACATAATTATTATAACTAACATTCCTCTATAGGTTCAGTGAAATAATGTCTGTTCAATACTCTAATTGATCAACTCTCGATCCAGGCCACTCTGTGACTTAAATCTCCCAAAGGGAAAATAGTCTTAAGATCCTTCCCAGAATCCATAGATGACCTTGTGTGATATGAGTTAAATGACCTTGATCAATCCCTTCTCTGTCAATGGAACAATCTGCACATATGCCTTAGATATGTTTAATTCCCACATTGAACCCTTCCTGTACAAACATTTCCCACTGAAAAAGAAATTACTTAAAGGCCAGGAATGCCCCTAGTTTGCATCAAACTTGAAATTCATTCTTGAAGCCAAGAGTAAAGGAAACTAAGGAACAAGATGAACAACACTACTCATCATAACAAATTCCTCATTCAGTTCTGAGAAAAATATTTTCCCAGCTCGAAAACCAAACTAATAGTAAAACCTCCTCATACAGCCTCTGTACAGAGATGTACCCTTGTCAACTGGCATCCTGGGTGATCCCTTAATTGGCACCCCTCAACTAAAAAAAAAAAAATAAGAAAAGAAAAAAAATCCACACATCCAGAGTTGGCCATAAAAAAAAAGTCCTGCAGCAAAACTTTGCTTTTCATATTCACGTGTGCGCATGGACACACACACACACACACACACACACACACACACACACACACACACACACACACACACACACAAAAAACACACATACAAAATTATTTAAGCATACTGCTTGCAGTCCTGCAGTTGCAATGACAGATCAAAAGTTGCACCCAATAACCCAAATTATAACACTTACTAAAGGAATAGCATTTAAAAGGCACAATCTGAATCATCACTGCTTAGATGGTTACTAAAACTGCTTGCAGAGAGCAATCGGCACCTCTTCTACAGTTCTGATTGTGCCCCCTACCATCTTGTACTCAGGTAACTGTCTCCTTTGCCCTATCACAACTATGGCATTATGTATGTACACAGGAAAGCAACCATCAGACTTTTCAAAATCCTCTATTCTGTTATGATATTGATGAAAGGAGTTATAGTAAGAGAGTGCCAACCATCAGTAATCACCTCCAGCAGAACCTTATACAAAATAACAGACTACATTAAATTCAAGCAAACACATTGCATAGCTAAAAAGGACTTATTATTGCATTCTCATGGAAATGGGTTACGTACTCTCTCCAACATAAAACTATCAGTCCATACATTACTGAAATAAATATACAGAGCAAACTACTAAACTAATTTCAATCAACCAACGATAGACAAACCTTATGAGGTGAAAGGATTTTTTTCAACATTAAAATTTACCATTATTAAATGTTTTGGACTTCGTTGGTTCTTCCAGTTTGACGTTTTCCTGTGTTTTTTGTTTTTATGATTTTATAGTTAGACTAAATGACATAGAATAATGGAGAGTTGTTTTTGAAGAGGGAGCAACAGTGTGGAAGCTTTGCATATTGTGAAAGTTCTGGTTATATCATGAATATGCATAGTTATACATTATAAACAAACAAAAAGAAGTCCGGTGTGCTTTTATACTAGTTGTACATTATAATCAGATATCGCACACAGTGCATCATAGGTTTTTAGGTTCTTTGGGGATTACTAGGCTTACAGCCCAAGACCCCTTACAAGCCTAGCTATATTAACCCAAGTTTCCCAATTTTCAATAGCTAAGTGAATGAAGTTCACAGAGGTATGAGCTTATGCTATGGTATCTAATACTGACTGCCTCTGTCCATGAGGGACATGGGTGCCCCAGGAGTAAATTTATCATCACCCATCCATTGATCTAGGTTGCGCTTGAAGAGGGTCAGGGGATGGCTTTGCTTCACGTGAAGGGGAAGCTTGTTCCAGAGAAGTGGTCATCTCTGAGAGATGTATCCATCTCACCAACATGATTTATTTATGTCACAGGCTAGGTTAAGATCCCTGGAATGACTGACCATCATGCAGTTTGATTTACAAAGGTGCAACATTTCTATCAGGGCCAGATCAGAGACTGCCCTGTAGGCCAGACACAGATTGCCCCTTAGTAGTCTGTAGAAGACAGAATATAGTGATAGAGCTTTCAATCCTTCTGTGTAGGTCTTGCTTTTCATATCCTGTATCTGCATGGTGAGAAACCTTTGGGGTTGCTCCAGTTTTTGCTGATGGTGGTGAGGTACATGCAAAAGGGTGAATTATACTCAATTATTGGTCTAATGAGGGCCAAGTACAATGGAATTATAATTTTATTTTATCTGGATGGCATGCCCTTACTTATGAGTTGTGCCACATAGAAGGACTTTCTCACCACTGTGGACACATGGTTGTGAAAGTTCAGATTACTGTCAACCTGAGTATCCAGATCATATACCACTGAGTCTACTCTGATGGGGGAGTGCTGTCTATTTTGTAATTAGCTAGGATATTTGCTTTCCCAAATGGAATAATTATGTGGGTTTTTTTGCATTTAGTTTTACTTAAGTGAGCTAATCCTTTCTGCAGTATATCAGTATCACTCGGGGATTCAGTGATTACCCCTAGTTTGCGGTCATCCATGAACTTGGTCAGCCAAAAGCCATCTGCATTTGCCTTCACTTCTGAGAAATAAATACCAAACAGGAGAGGGCCTACTACAAAACCCTGTGGTATGCCACTGGTGACTGGCTTATTCATCCAATTTGACAGCATGTGCCTTGTCAGTGAGCCATTTGGTTACCCATCTGGTGACATAAGGGGTTATGCCCAGTTGAGAGAGTTTCTCTATAATTCTTGACTGGGCAATTGTATCAAATTCCTTGGCTAGGTCATGGTAGGTGGCATGCATAATCTTTCCCTCATCCATGCCCTTGGTAATCTTCTCAAAAAAGTCAACCAGGTATAACAGACATGATCTACCCTTAACAAATCTGAACTAGGTTGGGTCCAGAGTCTGGAGGTAACCTTTGCCTTTGTTGATAAGGTCCATGATGATTCTTTCCATGGCCTTACAGATGAGGCTAGTCATGCTAATGGGTCTAAAATTACTTGGGTCAGTTGACTGTTCCCCTTGTGCAGTGGAATGACTGTGGCTGTCCTCCATTCTGCAGGAATACAACCTGTGGTTAAATAGGGATCCAAGTGGGTGTGCTTTGTTGTGTTTTAAGTTATTTAAAAGGCAACCTGGGATATTTTCAGGACCCACTGATGGCATATTTTTAGCCGTAGAGAGCACAGAGATGACCTGCTCCCTTAAGATAGTAGGCTGAGGAATGGTGGCAGGTATACTTTGGAGGTTGACTGGTGAGGATAGGGGGTGAAATTTGATTCTAATATGTCTGCTAGCAGGTTGGCTATTTCCTGTGGTTGAATATGAGTGGTGCTATCCACAAGCAGCTCTGTGCTTAGCTGGGTATTCCGCTTAAGATTTTGGATGTTTGTTAAAAAAAAATGCTTTGTGATTTTCCTTGGCTAGGGAGGCTATTAATTCTTCATAATTTGCTTTTGAGAATTTGCCAGATCTTTGATTTGTTTGTTAAGACTAGAGAAGGATTTCTTCTTCTGCTGAACCTGTTCCCTCTTATTTTTGAACATTAGTTTCTTTCTTTTGTTGAATAGCCTGTTTAAACTATGGGTCTACCAGGGTGGCTTTGGTTTTCTGCCAAGACCTGGGTGTTGCCTCACAACAAGAGGTTCTCCTGTTCAATTCTCGGCTGAAGTGCCTTCTGTGTGGAGACTGCATGTCCTCCCCATGGCCGAGTGGCCTCCGAAAGACATGCGTGAATGGGCGTATCTTCGTTGAAGGTTGGGCATTGGGCTGGCAACTTGGCACCATAAAAAAAATCGACTGCCAATCATTAGCAGACCGGAGTTCCGCTGTGGCGAACCCTAACCAGGAAAAGCTGAAAAGACAAACAACCTGGGTTTAATCTGGTCTGGTACTGCTGATTCTATACAACTGCTTAAGTGGCTAAACAGGGCATTGGTGCACATCTCTGCATAGGACTCTGTTTTCTGGGTTCCGGGGAGCTTTGAAATTTCTTATGCCATTGCTTAGTAGGGGATAATTTGTCTTGGAGAAATTCTTCAGTGTTTTTAAGCTTTATGTGGTATATGGTCTTTTATTTCAAAGGAGACCATTTTGTGGTCCAATCTTACCAAACAGAATATTACACGCGGAGGGGGATGCAAAGCTCCCCCATATTAGTGAGTACTATTTTCAATATATTTGAGATGATAGTGGGTGCGCTGACCAGCATTTCTAGAGAATTTGCATTGACAAAGTCTAAGAACCTCTGAGCCTGCATGTTATTGGTTCAGTATGTTCTGCAGTCAATGGTAATATAGTTAAAATCACCCATGAGTAAGGTATTGGGCTGAATGGTGAGTGACTTCAGTAAGTCCAAGTACGTGGTATGTTTTTCCTGGTTCATGGTGGAGGACCTATAGCTAGCGATAATGTGGTAGAGGATGTTGCCTATAATTCATTAGACATGGAGAAGCTTGAGAGAGCCATGCTGTTTGACCAGTCTTGAGGTGTACTTATCTTTTATGAAGATGGAATCACCTCCTCCTTGGGTTTTTTCTTGCTCATTTGGTAGTCTGAATGCATGGAAGGTGTTGTAGCCTTGCATTCCCAGGGTGTTTCCACAGCTTTGAATAATGTCTCAGTGACTACACAGATGTCAGCATTTTCCAAGGTGAGGAGTGATTCTCTGGGCTATAGTTTCTTGTTTAGACTCCCTGTATTAAGCAGCAGTACCTTGACCTCATCAAGAGAAAATTGTGTTATTAGGGAGTTTGGTTACTTTGACACTGCCTAAAAAATGGATTATAGGCATGGCTAAAGCCTTTGCCAGTATCAAAAAGTCTAGAGGAGACAGGTGCAGACCATCTTTGGCAAAGCAGCATGGCTTGAAGTTAAGCCAATTGTTAAAAGTCAATTATTTTTTTTGTTTGTATTGTGGCATCATCATTGGTGAAGGTAGAATGTTGCTAAAGGCTAGGCTGATACCTTCATGTGACATATAATCAGAGAGCTCAGTCATACCTCTCTTCATATAGCCCAGGGAGGTACGTCTCAGGTCATTCACACCTAAATGGACAATGACAAAGTCATACTGGTACTTGTGGATGAGTGACTTGAGTGCTTATGTGATTTGATGGATCCTGGCACCTGACAGGTAGCTAACCATAGCTTCACCATATCCAGCCCGGTGAGGAGGACATCCGTGTGTCTCTCTATGGAGTCTACTTTGACCAGTATGTTAGGTTTGGTGGTGTTTCGCCTTATGGACTTGTTTGTTGAGGTACTGGTTTATGTATTATTATGTATTGTAGTTGTTGATTGTTTTGTTGTATGTATATGTGATTTCTGAAAGCAGCATTTGAGAGGCCTCTGAAATTTTTGGTAAGTTCCTAGTGAGTACCTCCACATAAGTGGGTTTATGTGCCAAATTCTTATTTAGTGTTGGAAGTGATGTGTGTGTATGTATGTTTGTGTGTGTGTGTGTGTGTGTGTGTGTGTGTGTGTGTGTGTGTGTGTGTGTGTGTGTGTGTGTGTGTGTGTGCTTGTGTGTGCGTGTGTGTGTGTGTGTGTGTGTGTGTGTGTGTGTGTGTGTGTGTGTGTGTGTGTGTGTGTGTGTGTGTGCGCGTGCTGACAACCTGTTTGGCATTTGATTTGTCTGCATGTGAGAGTCTTTCTTCTATTTTCATAGTATAACTACATTTCTCACATTCAGTATTTGTTTGTTTCAGGATTAAGTGGTTAACATTATGCATGAGACAATTGCTACATTGCCTCAGGATGCCCATGTCCATCAAGCTGGCTACAGAGATGGTAGGAAACTGCCCGTCCATGATAACAGGTTCTTACTGTGGGTTTTATCAGAGAAAGGAATGGGTTAATTAGACTGGACTGTGCTGGTAGTACATAGACTATGTGTGGGAACTATACTTTGTGTAGTCTAAGGTTAACCGACAAAGCAATGCTATTCAGCCAGAACTTAGTTGCTCCTAGAGCAGCAGGAGGCTGGGTATGGTTTCAGTGATAGTTATTCCAAGGAAATTTTATCTTCAATGTGTTTGCATCTAAACAGAGCACTGCTAACCACCACTGTGCAATGAGCAGCTTCATCTTCATGCAAATGCAAGGCTTATATACAGGCAAAAACAAACAGGTCTTGATGCAACAGCCCTGGCTATCTGATACAAAGCAGCAGAGCAGTACATGTTGGTACACTGATGATGGCAGGAGTTTATAGTACAGAAGTTTGTATGCATCTCCAGAAGTCCCTGGTATGACCCTGATCCCTGAACCTTCACACTTATTATGATAATTTCTGTGATGATTTTGATGTGGGAGTAAGGAAAAATCCTCCCATGTAGCATCCTAATTGAATTAATTGGGCTTTCAACAAACTGGCAAAAATACATAGTTTATAGAAGTGGTTTTGGCCAGTGTAACTATTCCTTACTAATGTTCTAATAAATTGTTTGTTCGTGTCTTTCGGCTTTTCCCAGTTAGGGGTCGCCACAGCAGAACTCCGGTCCGCTAACGATTGGCAGTTAATTTTTACATACTGGCTTGCCAGGCCTGATGCACAACCTTCAACGAAGGTACGCCCATTCACGCATGTCTCTACGCAGAAGACGCTCTAGCTGAGAATCGAACCAGACAGTGTCTTACTGTGAGGCGACAACGCTACCGCAGCACCACCACCGCGGGTTACTAATGTTCTAATAAATACTTTTGCCAAATGCTTGAGCACATGAGGTGAAAATACATCCAGCAATTTATAATAAAGAGCTCAATTAAGACTTATTCTTTATTAACATGACTGGAGGTATTTTGCCAGGTCTTGTTGTTGTATTACTTTTAATTTTATTCAATGCATTTGTAATAATCCTTAAACCTGTTATAGAACAGCACTCTTCCTAAGATATGGTGACAAGCTGAATTATGCCTAATGTTGTCTTATCTGATGTAATACTGGAAAATGCGTATTAAAATTACTTGTGATAGCCTTGGGATTTGATAGAGTTTGATTTTCTACATGCAAAATCAAAGCAGGGTTTTGTACGTTACAATGAAAATTAAAATATCCATAGAATTCCTTTTCATTCTCGCCCTTGGTTAATCTAATCTTATACCATTCCATTTCCTGAAGAATTTCAAAATGTAAACCTTTTGTTATTTTGTTGAGTTTAATTGTGTTTTCTTAGTGGGATATTTTCTATAAAGCCTTGATAACCTCAGCTTTCTGTTATAAAGCTTTATTGGCCTTTGACTCCAACATGTAGAAAGTCTGCTGTGCCCTTTTATTTTCTCTTTTGTTTCTATGGTGGCTTCAACAGTATTTCTTAAAATGTGCTCTAGTGTTTAATATCCATAGTCACACTCACTACCAGCACTCTTGATAAGTCAGCCAAACAACATCAAGTAATTACCAAGCTTATTATAATTTGTAACTCTATAGCTGTACTTTTTATATGTGTAAAAAAATAATTTTATGATTTAAGTGATCAGACATGAATTTTTACTACAAAGTTCTCAAATTTTGAAGAGACCAGATCCAAAACTGAAACCCCTCGAGTAAAGCCATAGAAACTGAAAATATCCAAAAACTTTTTTGCTGGTGTATAGCTAGCCAGATGGTTTTCCCAAACAATGCTGTGATATTTAACATCACCTAATAACAAATATTTTCTATAATCAAGGACCTTGTCAAGATTTTGTAAAAACTCAAAATGTTTAAGCTTATCCATAGAAGGCTGCTGGCAGCATGCGGTGTGTTTAATAGGAACATTAAACACACACAAATATGTCGGCTGTGATTGTTTCCATGTAATTATCACCCAATATCAACTGAAAGTGAAGAGGGTCCATGCCCTAATGTCATGTCACTCCCTCTGTTCTGCTCACAAATACTTTCATATGTCATATATCCATGAAAAGCAAAGCAAGTTGTATTTCAGCATTCAAAAATTGTAATTGCTTTAAATTCTTCATATCACATTCAGAATTCCAGTTCATTGTGTTAATTATCAATACTGCATGCATTACAGAAGAAACATGCTAAGGAGTGATTAAGTCTGGTGCTTCTAGACCTACGCTGGTGGAATTTCTGGAAAAAAGTAGTAACATATCTTGCAGCTTAGTACACCTAACTCATAATGACCAAGATGGATCTTACTGGAGAACATTTGTTGGTTACATGTTTTATGTTATAAACAGCACCAATCTGACATAGCCAAGTACTGAAAATATGAACCTTTGTATAGGTTCATAGGTGTATACTAGGCAAACAGCCATTAGGATCCTTATAAGCCTAGCTATAAAACCCAAATGTGACCCACACATTTGAGATATATTGGGTTGATTTATTGACTGCCTCTGTCCATAAGAAACATAGCAGCCAGATCAGTGGTAAATGTCTGATTACCCATCCATTGGTCCAAGTTGTGATTAAATAGGGATAAGGACAACTCTGCTTCAAATAAATGGGGATCCTGTTCCAGAGAATGACAATTCTCTGAGAAACATATCTGTCTGTTCAACATGTGTCCTGTTTATGTCACAAGCAAAATTTAGTTCTTTCTGATGTTGTTTGTTTTGCAGATGAACAAAACATTAATCAAAACAGGGAACAGGGATGCCTTGTTTGCCAGGCAAAGATCACGTCTCAAACGTCAGTATGATACCAAGCAAAAAGACAGAGATTTTAGGTGATGAGCACATGACATTGTGTTTACTTCCTGTATTCTTTTTGTAAGGAACCTTTGTGGATGTTCCAGTTGCTGCATGCGTCTGGTCAGGTACATACCAAAGGGGGCATTGTACTCTATTATGAGTCTGATAAGGACTGAGTACAGTTGTATAATGACCTGTCTGGATCTAGAGTCCATGCACTTCCTTATAAAGTGAGCAGCACAGAAGGATTTTCTTACTACCTTTTTACTCATGTTGGTCAAAGGCTAGGTTACTACCTACAAGAGTTCCCAGATCCCTTACAAGTGAATCAACTTTTAAGGATGTTTTATTGATGATGTATTTACCTGGTTTGCAGATTTTGCAAAAGGTACTATAATGTATTTCTTGGTACTGAGTTTTAAGCCATGGCTTTGCAAACAACAATTTGTCTGTATTAGATCTTTTTGAAGGGTGTTCTCATTTTGAGGATATTCAGTGATTGCACCCAGTTTGCAATAATCTGTGAACTTGGTTAGCCAGAGGCCTTTGACATTGACTTTGACATCTGATATGTGGTTGCCAAAGAGGAGTGGGCCTAGGACTGAACCCTGTAGGACTCTATTGGTGAACGGCCTCTCTCTGGAGGTGGCTTCACTGATTCTAACCTCCTGGATCCTATCAGTTTGCCAGCTAGCTATCCAGAATGTTATAAATGGGTTTGTATTTCATTCCATAAGCTTGTTGACAATGCCTGAGGGGGTATTGTATTAAATGCCTTAGCCAGATCTAGGTCAGCAGTATGTACCATTTTCCTCTCTTCCATCACCTTAGTGACCTTTTCGAAGAAGTCCACCAGATTCAGTAAGCATAACCTTCCTTTGACAAAGCCAAACTAGGATGGGTCCAGGGTCTGTAGGTCTCCTATGTCCTTGCTGATAATTTCCATGATAAGTCTTTCCATGGCTTTGCAAATAAGACTAATCAGACTAATGGGTCAGTAGTTTCCAGGATCTGTTGAAGGCCATCCCTTATGAAGAGGTTGACTGGCACAGTCCTCCATTCCAGTGGCACAAAGCCTGTTTTAAGACTATATAATGACTCCTGGAGTCCTGATAAGTTGTATTTTAAACTATTCAGGAGGCATCCTGAGATATTATCAGTGCAGGAGGCTGTGTTCTTGGTTTTAGTGAGTGCAGCCAGTACGTGCTCCCTATTTCTAGTTGGAGGAGTTAGGTTTGAGGGTATTTTTAGAGGGGATGGTTGGAGGTAAAATAGGTGTAAAGTTGTAACTGAATTTGTCTGCTAACAGGTTTGCTATATAGTATCGGTGAATGTGGCACCATTAACCACCAGTTCAGCACATTGTTATATACTGTCCTTGATGTTTCTGACACAGCTGTAGATGACCTTATGATTATATTTCACCTGTGAGGCTATCTTAACCTCAAAGTGGGCTTTGCTTTACCTAATTAGCCCTCTTAATTTCCTGTTTACTTTGATGAGGAGTTTTTTTCCTTATGGGAACTACCCTTCCTGATTTTTGTCATATTTATGTTCCTTTTGTTGTATATTCTGTTTAATTTGGAATGTCATCAGGGTGGTTTGTTTTGGGACTACTCCTGGTCTTACGTCTGGTAGGTACAGCAGCCTGTATGCAGCAATTGACATGGTTGTTCAGAGTTTCTGAGTAATTCAACACAGGCTGCTGTATTCTCAGGGTTTGGAGGGGCAATGGATTTTGATAAACTTAGTATAAAGATCATTTTCCTCACCTGGGTGATGCGACAATGTTACTAAAAGCTACTTTCACCTGAGTAGATTCTAATATTTCCATGTCAGACTAATCATTTGAACCAGCATGAGTAATTATGTGTTTCTATTTAACTTTCACACAGAGTAATTGGCAATTACCTTAAGCCTTACACTGAGAAAATTATTATTTTTTCTGGTGGAACGTCACTAAGTTTTCTAGTAGATTTTCACAGTATCGACTGACCTACTATCAGTGTTTCTTCATCTGTGGGGTTGTCATTTTATGAGTCAGTTTTATTAATCTTACACGCATGAATTTCAAGTTTATTAGTGAACATTTATTTATGTAAGTGTAGTTCACAAATATCCAATTCCTCCACAGTTCTAAATATCCAGTTGTGTATCTCATAGTCCTTTTTCACACTATTCGCCTTTACAGTTTTTCAATTAGGGTAATTCTGTAGATTGTCAGATTGCTAACAAAAATGATCAGAAGCAGGCTGGCCTGATGACTTGGTGTTATAAAGTTGTGTCGCAGAAACCATTCCTGAACACAGCATGTTCCTGTATGTCAGCACTGTTATAAGTAGATGTCAAGAAAGAACATCTCATTCATCAGTTCTATCCTTACCAGTATTTCCAGGTTCTTTGTCAGGTGCTAAAATATCAGCTTGAAGAAACAGAAAGCTGCAACTGTTATGCCATCAGATGAAATGTCTGCTAATTTATTTTCCTCGTGGGTTACCTCAGGGTCATTATCAGTTGACGTCATCTTTTCCCTTTTGTTTTTTTTTGTTTTTTTGTGACTACTGTCTACTTTCATGTTCTCTAAGCCTTTTGTAAGTCTTTTTATGCAGTATATATTTTGTCCCTATTGGTAAGCTTCCTAGGTTTAAGTTTCCTGTGTTGTTTACTAACTTTAAAGCGAAAAATGCCACCAAATCCTTCCGTCAAAGTGTTGTCAATTCATTAACTACGAGTAAAGCTCTACTATTACTACAGTTAGAACTGATATTTTCATCAGCCTTCTTTCCTTCTAGAATACTAAGACGTTCGGCTAATGTGGTAGTTTAAACATGGAGAATTTATTAGTATATTGTCATTTTTTAAGCAGTGGCCACAACACTCAACAGAAATGCATTATGTAGGAAGTATTCCAGTTCATACATATTTAAAGTATTAATTACCTAAAACTTGATAGAGCTTGTGTGTGTGTGTGCGTGTGTGTGTGTGTGTGTGTGTGTGTGTGTGTGTGTGTGTGTGTGTGTGTGTGTGTGTGTGTATGTGTGTGAATGTATAGACCACCACTCTGTGGGTGAAACTCTACCTGTTTTCTGACTCACTGGGAGGTCAGTATGAATTTGAAACTCAAAAATATTGCAATGGATTTATCTATTTGGGGGGGTCAAAAAGGGAAATACACAGTGCATATTGGATAAAGTGCTGATATGTCTGTTTTCTTTTCATACAGTAGCAGTTACTGAATTATTAAGTGAATAATTATGAAAAGAAGTGAGGTTACTTAAAAAATGACCACAGGCCATATTTTAGAGTTTGTACAAAAACAACACTATTTTGGTTTGATTGAGTTGAGGACAATAATTAACAGAAGTAAGGGGAATATATAGAAAATAAATGATGAAGCAAATGTGGAGGAAATGGAAATGTTTTTACATAGCAGAATACTATTGAAAGAACGCTATGGGGGGGGGGGGGCATACTACACAAAATAATGAAATAGAATATTTTTTAACCAAAAAAGATATGTGCTATTACTGAAACTAAAAAGATGAATATGATAGAAAGGAGTATGGATGTATCAGAAAAGAAGAACTGTGGAATGTATAGATGAAAGAGTCGCTTGAATGGTGAATGTCTCCAGTAAGTTTAAATATATATCAGGGGTTTCCTGGAGAGGGGGACCTATAGCTTGCAAGTATATGGTATGAGATTGGCCTATGGAAATTTAGATGTGCAGAAGCTCAAACACATCATCCTTTTGACCAGCCTTGAGGTAAGTTTGTTTTGATATAAATGGAGACACTTCCACCTTCAATCCCTGCCTGTGCAGTAGCTGTCTTAAATATGTGAAAATCATTGCAGCCCTGCATGTCTGGGGTTCTGTATGTGGCTTTAAACCATGTCTTGGTCACTGCACAAACATCTACATTCTCCAGGGTGAAGAGAGCTTAGAAGGAGTGGAGTTTCTTGTTTAGACTCCTGGCATTGAGCAGTAAATCCTTTAGATTTTTTTTTTTTGTTTTGGTATTTCAGAATATCTGTCAGTATGTCATTGCCTAAAAAAGGCATAAGGGAGGAGGACAATGTTTTAATTTTCAAAAGCTTTGAGGGCGCAGGTGCAAATTATCCATGGAAAAGCAGTGTGGTCTGTTGACCATATTCTCTCCTGCTTACAAATACTGTACCCCCTTGGAGACTCACCAAAAAATAAGTCAATTATTAAAGTAAATCATCTTCTGTTCATATTGCAGCATCATCCTTGAAGAAGGTAGAATGCTTCTGAATGTTAGACTTATGCTAGCCTGGGACACATAATCCAAGAGCTCAATCATGTCTTTCTTCATATAATCAGGTATGTCTCCGGTCATTTACACCCACGTGGACTATGATGCAATCCAATTATCTGAGTGCATGCATGATCTGTTGGAGCCTGGCCCCTGATCAGCAACTGACAGTAATGTTCTCCTTATTCTGCCTGGTGAGTGGGACATCTGTGTATCTCACAATTAAGTCTCCTATACCTATAACCAAAATATTGAATAATGTGGTGGCTTGCCTTGTGGACTTAGAACCTGAGGCTCCATAAGATGTGACTGTATGTGCTGTGATGGTAGGTTATTTTTTGCACTGTTAACAAATAGGGTGATAAAATAGTGAAAGAAAAACTGTCAGAATCTAGTTGGGATATGGGAAAAGTGCAGCTATACTAATATTTTTAATTATGCAGATAATGTAAAGAAAATTGGTTAAGAATTAAACAAATATAAAAGTTACAGTTTTGATAATACTGCAATGATAAGTAGAGTATATTTCAATGAAAAAGAAGTAACTATATTATGGATAGCTTTAAGGCAAGATAAGCATTATATTATCAGTGGGTAAAATAGTTAAAATTCATGAGATAGTAAAACTTAGAAAAATATATATAGTAAAGTTTTAGTGAAGTTGTATATTTGATTAATAGTATGCAAATGTTTTTCATTTCTAGAACCATTAAAAATACACATTAGGGACAGTCATGTTTTATTCATCAAGACTTAACCCTGTTAAAAGAGATATTTTATATAACAAAAAGGAAACCAGACATTTATATCTTTAAAAAAAAAACAGCACTTTTGTAGCATTATTACATTTGTTTTATGGAATAAGATAATGCAGTTTAAAAAGGAAATAATAAGGATATTATAGAGAAATGTTTTAGTTGTTTGGAATGTTTCTGTTTGAATAAAGTTAAGAAATGTAAGATTTTGATTATACATGATTATGAAAGAGAGATATAAAATGGAAATTGAACATAGAGAATACAAGATATGATAGGATACAATGGTATGATGCAATAAATATATTGCATGATTGTACAGATCTATGGGAAATTATAATTAATGAAGTTTAGAAAAGATGGAAAATAAAAGACGAAAAGCAATAGCAGGACTTTTTTACAACTTGAAGGCACTTTATTACTGAGCACAGACCATGCATACACTGAGCACAGACTCCACACAAAAAGCATAGACTCGGCATTATTCACAGATAGAGTCACTTTATATAAAGGTACATAGGCACACTTCCATGGAACTTATATGTTCATAGGTATATTCTAGGTTAATGACTGCTGGGGCTTTTAAAAGCCTATTTATGCAACCCAAATGTATCCCACGGACTCTTTTGCCTTAAAGATTGTTTTAAGGATTATATGCTACTTAGAACATGATTTAACTGCTGCCTCTGTCCATCAGAAAGACAGATGTCAGACCAGGGGTGAATTTCTGATTTTCCGTTCAGCTGGTCCAGGTTATACTTGAATAGGTTAAGGTAGGGCCGTGCTTCATATAAATGTGAAGCATCTTCCAGTGAATGGGAATTCTCTGAGATAAATACTTGTCCCTCCAACATGCATTAATTGCAAGCAAAGTTTAAATCCTTGGTTGTAGTAGTTCTGATGATGTTTGTTTTGCAGATATGCAGAAGGTCCATCATGGCAGGATACAAGGATAACCTTTCAACAGTCTGTAGAAAGTGGACTGTAGAGATAGGGCTTTTAGGCAATTTGCACAGGACATTGTGTTTATGTTCGGTATTCTTTTAGTGAGGAATCTTTTTAGATGTTCCAGTTGTTGCATGTGGCTGGTCAGGTAGATACCAAAGGGAATGTTATACTCAGTGATGGGTCTGATGAGGGCTGAGTATAGCTGCACAGTGACTTTTCTGGAACTAGATGCCATGCCCTTACTTATAAGGTGAGTGACCTAGAATGATTTTCATAGTACCTTAGACATGTTGGTTGAAAGCCAGGTTACTATCTGCATGAGTCACTCAATCCCTGACTATTGTGTCTGCTTTTAGGGATGTTTTATTGATGAAGTTGTTTCCTGTGGTTTCTGGCACTGAGTTTTAAGCCATGGCATAGGTAACAGTCATTTGTCTGTATTAGAACATCCAATAAAATGTTAGCATCTTGGGGGGGGGGGTGTTCTGTGTTTGCTCCCACTTTTAATCATCTGCAAATGTGGTAAGCCAGAAGACTTCCAAGAAATAGATGTGAAGGAGAAGCAGAACAAGCACAGAGCCCTAGGGCACTTAATGGGTGACCGGCCTCTTTGTGGAGGTGGTGTCTCCAATCCTAACCTCCTGGGTCTATCTGTAAGCCAGCTGGCAGTCCATTAGGTTACAAAAGGGTTTACGCCTAATTTCATGAGTTTGTTTACAATGCCTGAGTAGGGTATTGTATCAAATGCCATAGCTAGGTCAGGATAGGCAGTATACACCATGCTGCCCTCATACATTGCCTTGGTGACATTCTCAAAGAAGTACACCAGATGCAGTATATATGACCAGCCTTTGACAAAGCTAAACTGACTTTGGGTACAGTGAATGAAGGATTCTTATGTCACTGTTATTCATTTCCATGATAATTCTTTCCATGGCTTTACATATAAGACTAGAGTCTGCAGTTCCCAGGATCCATTGATGGCCCACCATTGTGAAGAGGGATGACCTTGTGGCCCTCTATTTGCTTAGCTTGAAGCCTTTAGCTGAATTGGGACTTCAGTGGCAATAATAAGTCAGATTTCAGGCTAGTTAGGTGCCATCCTGGGATATTATCAGGGCCCATCAAAGTTGCATTCCTGGCTTTATAGAGTGCCTTTAAAATCTGCTCCCTAATGATAGTTGGAGAGGTTATGTTAGATGGTATTTTCTGGGGGGTGTGGATGGAGGTGAAGGGGTAAATCAGCATATACCCGAAGATTTCACAAATTATTTACAGCTAACTAGCCACATTTATATTTAAACTGTGCAGCTGAAAAGAATCCACTGTCTCCAGTTAAAGAGATCAAGCTGGGCTTGTATCACAATCACAACAAGCGTGGTTCTACTGTAGACGTGAAGAAGGTCACACCCGTACAGAAACGTATGCCTCATTAATTCAGCGCAATAAAAGCCTGACCGTTTATACAGTAGTAATCAGTACTGCATGAAATCCTATCCAGTGGCACCAGTCCAATATGTAAGGAAAGTCATCCCTGCAGATATTTCCTAACATGACTGTCCAGATTACTTGACTCTCATATCAGCCAGTAGCAGTCTGATAATAGCTAAAATGCAGTAAGAGTACTAAGGAGTCCAAACCCACAAATCTTGAACATAAAGGGAACCGAACCAATGCTGAGATAAGGATAACATATTTGTGATTTTGCATTCAGGTGTTGGTATAAGAACCTAAGTGAGCTAAAACAGAGCATTTAAGTAGTGTCAGTAGCTCAAACAGTGGTGCTTTGAGTCTGGAAGGGCATGGGCTCTATTCCCACCAAGATTGCTTGGATTAAGTTTTTCAGTTCTGACACAGTGGTGCAGCATAAGTGGGGTGCTGTACTCCTGAGGATGTCATCCTTCCGAGGAGATGGTAAGCCTAGTTGTTGGCAGCTCAGGTGGATATAAACAATCAGTACTTGTCAACAAGACTAGGGGTATTACTTATTTACACATCACAATTTTACATTACTTACTCCCACTTCAATTTACACAGTTGTCAAGTAAGAACTGCCACATCATTTATACACTACATATTACATATTTCATGATCCATCCCCAGCCTTTATTCCACAACCGCTTTTTATCTTGCTCATCACACTATGCTCACCCCACAAATGACTATATAATAATTATTGACATCCCATATTCATACAAACCAACTAGTACCAAGAAAAAAAAATGATCAAAGCATCAGTACTTTTAAACTCTAAATTTTCATCTAAACCATATACCATGTTCATATTCAACAAATATTTAATGTTTCAATACCATTTTATATTTGTCCTATATAATCTGTGTTCTTTTACATGTCAGACAATGGATAATTTTCCATAGTCTCTTTACTCTTACAAATAATACAAAGTCTTTCATTTACTTGTTTATACGTCATTGATCTTTAAAGGGCAATTTCTCCAACATAAGTATCCATATGAAATCAATCATCATTATAAAACTGATAAAACTTTTTGTCCCCCACATAAATTGGTTATATGTTCTGTTTTGGAGGAATTTATTCATTACACTTGTAAGTATCCATCTATATGCTTTAAAATGTTTACAATATGTGGGGGGGCTATGCCCCCACACCCCCCAATGTGGGGGGCTGTGCCCCCACACCCCCCTTACTTAATATACTAACTCCAGAATCGCACAACAGTTGGGAAAAGGTCATATATACCTTTCAACAAAATGAGTTTCAGTGAAATGGGTTTTCAGTGAAGTGAGCTTTCAGTGAATTGGGTTTTCAGTGAAGTGAGCTTTCAGTGAATATGTGTTTATGAATTAAGCTTCGATGAAATGAGTTTTCAGTGAAATGATATAGACCTGTCTAGTGAGATACATACAGAAGGTTGCATTGTAATCAATGAGTGGTCTGATAAGGGTCGAGTACAGTTTTTTTGGCTCAAGTTTGTTGCGGCAGTTTTTGTTTATGGCGAGCGAGATCGGAGAGTCAACTCAAGGCTCACTGTTCACTCAAGAAGAGCCAAACAACAGTACAAATAACAACGATAAGGCTGTATCTGGAGAGGCGAATGCCGTCGGAAACCTAACGGTCCTTATTCAAATCCTAATGGGCCGGGTTGACAGCCTTACTCAGAGAATGGATTCTATTACAAACACCGGCAATATTGCCACTTCAATAAACTGTAATAGCAGCCAAATAAGTCAACGTGCTTAACCATTTTTAAACCATTTTTTAGGTGACGGATTTAACATTGGAGCACCTAATGACATCCAAGCCAGTTCAGGCTTATCATCTAGTGACATTCAACCCAATCAAGTGGCAGAAGTTCAACAGTATAATAACCGCAATGGCGGCAGCAACATTCAGGATGCAGAAATCAGTTTTGCCCCTACTATTGGGAATTTTTTAAATAATAATAACTTTTTTGGCGATAACATTGTGAATGATATCCTTCAAGAAGAGGTGTCGATGGTGAGTAACATTACCAAATTTATCAATGACTTTGACCATAAACTATTTCGTTGCAGGAAGTTACAGTTAGAAATTGCATACTTGGAGGAATGTTTAGGGAAGAAACTTATCCCTAAAGGTCTCCGACAATGGCGTTACCCTGTAGGCTTGCTGGAAGGCTCACAATTCCATTGTGAGCTTTTAAACCTATTTGATAAACAAGGGTTCGAGTTTATAACTTTACTCATAAACCAAAAACTGAAACCAAACAAACTTAAAAACTTGATAAGTCGAAGACCTTCCACAGACCACTATGAGGCAATATTGATTTTTTAGCGCTTTCATTCACCTTTATTATTGTGAACTTCTTCAGAAAAGAGGAGACTTCCCAAACTCCTCTTTTTATACAAACAATCCAGGAAATGATGTCACCAAATTAAACATTCAATGTTAATTTTTAAACCTTAAATATAAACTCATCAAATAAATATATATATATATATATGTATATGATGATAAAAAATATATATGTATATGTATATTTGTGTTCATAAAAAATATATATATATATATATATATATATATGAAAAAATATATGTATACAATGATTTGTATACATATATTTTTTCATATATATATATATATATATATATATATATATATATATATATATATATATTTGGAACTATAATTGACCTGAAACTGTTTGTTCGTAAACTGAATTTAAACGCCATAATGGGGACGAATTCTACTCTCACTAATTCACTTAAGGTTTCAAGCCTTTTCAATCCACCTTTACACTTAAACCTAAATTCTTTTGAAAAGATGTGTGAGATTGATTTAAGGGATATTGGTACTAACAATGTAACTAATAGGAATGTAAATATTAACATCAATAGAAATCAACGCGATTTCATCAACCTACTACGTGAATGTAACATAAGGGTTATGAAACCCGATAAAGGGGGTGGGCTTGTTTTTATGGATCAAAACACCTATGTTGATAATATGAAAAGACACCTTACCACTAGGGCAGGGGTGTCCAACCTTTTGGCTTGCTGGGGCCACATTGAGTGAACAGAAATTGTCTTGGGGCCGCATATAAAATATATCATATAGTTAACTCTTTCGTTGCTCCGGAAGACCACAGTCGACCGCCTGGCTGTACTGTAGGTGCATTTGAACAATGAATAAATGTAATAAATGCCTAATATTTGCCTTAAAATTCTAATTCTTATTCTAATTCTAATTCTCCAATCTAACAGTTAAATCTAACATCTTAGTTAATATATATATATATATATATATGGTTCTACCTGACTTCACCGAAACACCACAACACCGACAACGCAATCACCGAAACCACATAACCGACAGTACAAAAACACGAAAATCCACATGCCCGACAACGAAATAACCGACGGTACACAAACACGAAACCTTATACACTTCACACACCACAATCAACAAACAAAACACATTCCCCATCCAAAACCACATACACAACACAAGCACACCAAAATCCCTGCAAACCCACACTAAACCTCACATACACAACTACCTACAACCCTGACCCAAACCCTAACCCTAAGGTCCGTCACTACGCACACTTACCTGACCCGCTCCTAACCCTAACTCACTTATCCCTACTCTAACCCAAACACAATCACTACCAGACACTTACCTGACCGCTCCTAACCCTAACTCACTTATCCCTTCTAACCCAAACACATTCACTACGACACTTACCTGACCCGCTCCTAACCCTAACTCACTTAACCCACCCCTATCCACACTTACCTTACTCGCACCCTAACGTCCGTCACTACCGCATACTTACACAGCCTTTTCCCATTTCGGCATCCTCAGCGCCGGTGCTTTCATCCGTCGGGTCGGTCTTCTGCACTGTCGATCTTCTGGGTCCCGTCGCGTCGGTCTTCTGCAGTTTCGCTCTTCTGCGGCTCCCGATTTCGCTGTCGATGTTCCGGCGTGTCGGTGAAGTCAGGTAGAACCATATATATATATATATATATATATATATTTTTTTTTTTTTTCACAAATAGATATTCACTACAGCACTAGCATTTCTCACTGGGAAAACCATTCCAGCAGTCCAACTATGTAAAATGTCAACATCAGCAGTCCTACAATACTATAATCCACAAAAATAACCCAACAAATTTGCAGTAAAGTAAAGAATTCACATTACTGACTTAATAAAACAATTCTGAATAAGCTACAAGAGGGTCTCACCCAAACAAATAACTGTTACCAGAAATATGGCGACATGCTAAATGCCAAAAAATGCATCATCCCCTTTGAGGAGAGTGATGTCCCCACAAATTAGCTCATTAATAACAATGTTGTAAGCAAGCAATAAGTCGTATGGTACTTGGGCACCCAGGTTGATAGAAACCTGACTTTTGACCACCACAATGTCAGGAAAGCTTTTTACATGGCCCACTTCATTAGTAAGGGTATCTCATCCAGGGACAAGGAGGTCATAACTTCCCTGTATTCTTCCTTTACAAGAGCCATTATTGAGTGCAATGCCCCTTTTGGCACGTGCCTCAGCAAAACACCCTGCCAAAAGAAAGACTACAACCATTTCTGACAAAAAAGATCAAAGGACTAAGTTCACTTACTTATCCAAACAGACTAAAAAGCGTCTTGCTTTCCTCTGTCTCTAACTGGCCCCTATACATTTCATCACTGGCTTGCTTTCCAAGCTAAGAAAGGTCCTTCCTTAAGAGACTTCCTCTACCTCAGAAATACTGGTTATACTTAAAACGCTCACTACAAAGACCACAGCCTTCACTGCAACATAGACAAGCCACTTTGTATGGACAGATGCTTGACACAAAACCTTCATCTTCTGTAAAAAGCTCCTCTCATTATCAAACAATGTAGTTCAGCAACTGGATGACTGGATGGATAGCCATAAATGTACTCCTTGAGTAAGTAGCACAGCCTTTATCAAACCAGATGGAAAATCCGCATACTAACCTTTCCCAGCCGGATGGCTAAGATCTAATATTGGATACTCAAGTCTACTTGCCCAAGAAGAGGGGCCTGTTTAACTAAGAATTCCATTTGCAAGAATATATTAGTATACATATTAAATCCCTCTCTTACACACACACACACACACACACACACACACACACACACACACACACACACACACACACAAGCCCCTATTTGTAAAATAGGTAACCTCAGTAATCACATGACACCCACTCACTGAATGAAATTGTCTGGAAGTCAAAATATCTGAAAAAAAAATCATAATAGAGATGGATTCATCCATGTAATTTCCCACTAACAAAAGGACCATCAATAAATCAACAAACAACTGCTCGGCAAAAAGTAAATCAATAAGAAAACCATAAACTCTCTAAGATAATGCTACATACTGGTGTAAACATATAACTTGTGTCAATCCCCAGGTTAATCCATACCAAAAGATTGTTTCAGAGCATCAGCTGTGTACAAACAGCTTCCTCCTGCAAACTTAAATCATTGATATTTGCCTTGCTGTAATAACTGTAAAAAAAATGTTGTTTTTAAGTTTATTCTTTATCTCCTTGATTCTCAATGTTACGAGATGTAATCTCTGCCATATTGTACGAGTACTTGCTCTCTCTCTCTCTCATGTATTTTATTATATTGTTTTGTGTTATTTTTGGAGCTTTTCTCCCCAGGCCTCTGTTGAAAATGGACCTGTGTCCAGTCAGACTTTCCCAGTAAACAAATGTAAAATAAAATAAATAAAAATAAACTTCCCTCCAATCTAAAGCCATTTGACATTCAGACATTTTAATTTGTGCAGAAGTTACTCATAGACTGACAGTTTACTGAGCTGTAATGCTGACCTTCGATTTTGAAAAAAACAAATTCCCAGACTTTGTCAATAGCTCAATGTGTAGAGAGGATTATTTATTTATTATATATTTATTTATTTTTGGAAAACATCTTTAAAACTGTTAAACTGGTTACACACCGAGAAACACAGAAAAGTTATTGTGATATGTAAACCACAGACTGCTGCAAGAAATCAAAGTCACATTAGCACTCTATGCTTATGTCCGAACAGATGAATCATACCTGTCAATTCCAAAAGAAGTAAAGTAGCTTAATAAGAAGGTTATTTGCAAGGTTACATGGCAGTTTATTTTGGAAATAAGCAGAGATATTAAAAAGGCTCGGTTTTTCATAATTATGCCGAAAAGTCTTCCAAGGTAAATACGACTTCTGATTTAGTATGGAACCATACCTCTCAACCTTAGAGCAAGAAACCTGGACAAAGCGAAAAATAAAAGTGGGACACAGGCCCAAAAATAGTTATGCATTACAGACACCATTGAAACAACTGTAGCTGCAAACATTATACATCACTTATAATATTTCTATCCCATCATTGTCAGTTAAGCATTATATGGCTCATTCTGTCCTGCCTTCTTTTACAGCAAAGAAAACCATGCTTTCAAATGACAAATGCATTAAAAATAATAAATAAAACATATTGCATCAACATCCTGCGACTTCCTACCTGCAAACAACCACAGAGCTTTCACCTAAACTAGGGCTGCTTGTTTCCCCAGAATGACAGCTCTCCCCAATTAAGTCTAATGGTATACAATCTACCAGTATCTGGATTACCAGAAATAAATTAAATTATGGCCTGTAAATTGAAAGTACACTTTGTTTAATTAAACTATATTTCTAAGCCCACTTACTATATTTTTTCAGTAACATCCCAATATCCATTTCCAGGTCACTTTACAAGACATTGGCAGTTATAGACTTGGCATCCTTCAGAACCCCACAGGCCCACGCTAATACTGCTAGCATTGTCCATTAAATGTAAATGTCCATCCACTGTAAATGGCAAGAAGCTATGCCTTAAAAAATCTACTTTTGGCATGTTTTGAAAGTATCAGGTTTTGAAACAAAAACATATTCTCCACAGTCCGTAAGTCTCTGTCTTTAATAATCATCTCATGTTGCAGCACTCCCAACACATAAGCACACACATACACACTAAAACACCCAACATTTAAAAAATGACATTGTGCCCACTTGATTTGCCAGTATTGATGATCCGCTAAAGCTATGCTTACTGTTGTCCAATCTACAACTGCTTAGAACCCACCAATGAAAAAACAGTACTAGGTGCTTTTTTGTTTGTCTGAAAAAACAATACAACTTTATATGCTACAGTACCACATAGTCAGTCCACTACTGACCCATTAACCCCAGGCCGCTGTCTCATTCTTACTCCCTGGAACTGCATTACCTTAGATGACTACTTTTATTTCCTAAGCAAAAGACACAAATTGGAAGATGAGGCAAAAATCCAGACATTCTTTGAAAATCCATACAGTTAAGAGGTATGAGTTCATCACTGTCCCTGTCAGGAAAACCACAGTTTAATGAATGTGTACTTTTAATGTACGATATATTTGTGTGCTAACTTGTTTGCGTTCAGTAGGTAGACTGATCATTGTTAGCCTCTTTGTGCATGCGTCTCTCTCTGTCATGCACACACATATACACACATACACACACACACTCTTCTTCTACTTTCACGCACACAATTCTGCTTTCATGCATGCACTCACTCACTCCTTACTTACCTATTAACACAGGTAATTGCTGTCCCTTTCAAAGGCAACAGCGGCAAATCCATACATGAGTCCCTATTCAGAGAGAACACACACACACTGATTGTTCTGTGCAAAATAATGGAATAAACACACTGACCCTTTTTTGGCTCAAAAATAAAACTAGAAGGGTGCTTTGGCGCATGCGCACACCGACATTAGCGTTACAGGTCACGGGAGTGAAAAACACAAAACAAAAAAAGTGTTTTGGGCATGTGTACATCAATGTTGTAGTTACAGGTTGAGGGCCGCATGGAAGAGCTCTGAGGGCCGCATGCGGCCCGTGGGCTACAGGTTGGACACATCTGCACTAGGGCTTACTCAATAGTGAGTGTGAATGAGGTAAACATTGCATATAAAAGAATTAAGTCTATTCTCGACGATCTATTTTTGGAAGGCACTACTGATATTGATTTGCACCACTACTTGACTATGATTGCCCCTAGAACACCAGCCCTATTTGGTACACCTAAGATTCATAAGAGAATTAAGGATCCCCCTTTCAGACTGATAGTTGATGGGCGCGGCTCTATTACCTATGCGTTTGCTAAATATGTAGACAGCATTTTAAGACCTTTAGTTGAACAAGAGTCTCAAATTCGTAAAGACTCTTGGAGTTTTCTAAACGAGGTAAGCAAAATTCCTTTTCATCAAGAATATAGCTTCCTCACAACTGATGTTAGGGACCTATACACTGTCATACCTCAAAGTGTGGGCCTTGAATGGATCAGAGAATTTATGTTATTAAGACAGGTAAATGACAATACCATCTATTTAGTCAAAACTTTCCTGGAGATTGTCCTAACTAGCAACTACATGCTTTTCTATGGGCTAATATATCTCCAGAAAACCGGGGTAGCCATGGGGTCACCCTGTGGAGGGAGCTTTGCTAATTGTATAATGGCACACTGGGAGAAGACCTTACTATTTAAAAACAATTTGTTTCAGAACAATGTCGCTTGGTACACTCATTACCAAGACGATATGTTCTTGGTCTGGAAAGGTCCCAGTGCTTTAGTTCCAAATTTTATTACTAGTATTTCTCTTATGACTGATTTCTTTGAATTCACCTACAACCTATATGAGCGTAACATCAATTTTTTGGACATTAATTTGTTCAAAGATGTGACAAATTCTAGATATAAAAGCACCATATATAGAAAACCCACTTACTCTAATTCCCTCCCACACTTTACTAGCTGTCACCCCTACCATCAAAAAAGTGCTGTAGTTAAGGGGCAGATGGTAAGGGCGGCTAGGATGGTCTCAGATGAGACTGACTTTGTTGAGGAATGTGAAGGTTTGGGATTAATGTTCATAAATAGAGGCTATCCTCCATCTATGGTGGCAAGAATTACTGCTGAAGTCACCTACAAGTGCCAAATAGGTCACTTTAAACCACTCTTGTTTAGTAACATGCATCATATTAGTGAGGATGTAGATAATCAACATCATAGTAAGACAAAGAGTGATATACAAGGTTTCCGCATTAGTTTCTTGTGTACATACAGTCTGAACCACCTTCTTATAAGGGATATCTTAAATAAAAACTGGGCCCTAATAATTGAAGATAGTGGGCTATTGAAAATGTTTGGGGACAAGCCTAAAATAACATACAGGAAAGGTGCTAACCTCAAAGCACTTCTTGAAAGTACAAATATGGTTACACATGGCAGGATGAAAGGCATGTTTAGTGTGGGTCATGCCAGCAGTGTAGGCATTTAAGTACTGAGCTTCAGGTCAACATTAGAGGTAAAGTATATAAAATCTATGGCAAGTACAATTGTGAGACTAAAGGAGTTGTTTATTCAGCCTGCTGCCAAGGATGCGCTGCTTTTTACATAGGGAAAACTGAAAGAAAGATCAAGCAGCGCATCTATGAGCACCAGTATGCCATTAGCAAGAATGACACCACTAATGCTCTTGCAAGGCATATTATTGAATTCCCGGAACATAAGTTTAAATTTGCCATATTAAAACATATTAAAATTGACCAGAGAGGTGGACCCTGGCAACTAAAATTAGAAATGGAAGAGCTTTTTTGGCAAATTAGAACAGCAGCTTATCTACCTCCAGGGCTTAATGAACATGTCTCTGTCAAATGTATTCTTAAATATCTTGCCTTAAGGAGGTAGTTGTTCTGTTAGTAGGTTTGTAGGTTTGTATTTTAAGCTCCAAGCCATCAATATACATAGAAATGTGTTCTCTTGTAATAAACTACTGTTTTTATATACTTTTAGCATACCATCTGAAGGACAGTAACTAGTATCCAATTTAATATCAACTAGTTATTTCTTGATATATCTTTAATGCTTGAAAAAGTTTTTCAACTATCCAGTTTAGCAAGTAGTATTTCAGTTTTTATTATGACCACTTACATTTATACCAGATATTCTAAGTTTATAATTTTATAGCATCAATACATTGTTACAATACATTTAAAGAAATGTATCTTTCATTTAATTGTTTTAAATTATTGTACTTTAGAAGAATTTAAATCAGCCGTTGATTTGTTATGTTATGTTTTGTTTATGTACATTTAGAAATGTGTGCTTAGGTTTTTCTTTTAAGAATCTTTTAAGAACATTCAGTGCCATGCCCTTTTCAAGTCTGGACCTTTGAAAAGCAGCGTTACTTTTTGTCTTAGTTATACAGCTTCTTATTTTCCTTTTGGCAACGCAGCAGTCACACGCTACCAGTTTTAATATGGAACCTACTACTATAGAACTGGACTATGTTCCTGAGAGAAAAGGTATAAATCGGAAATGGTCTTGTATCACTGAGTTAAACACCAATCCTTTACTCAGTTTGGAATTACAGGTACCATCTACGCAAGTCCATTCAGGTAACATGGAGAATATGCAAGAATTTCATGTTCTTATTAAGAACTTGGAGAATGATCTGTTTAAATTACAAAGACTAATGTGGCAGCGACGCCATATAGAGGTATGCCTTCATTTTCAGGTCATACCTCGTGGTATGAGGGTATTATGTATGCCAACATATGGTAATACCTATCCTGAGTTATTAAAAAGGTGGCAAGAGTTAAATATTGAACTAAGTAAAAAGTACATGAGACTCCTGATTGATTTTTTTACACCTATAGAAAATGAACTGATATCAAAGGTAGAGTCCCTGAATAGGGATCTACAAGTTCGTTTTAAAGGAGAAGTGTTTGAGAAAAGGCTAGACGGTTTGTATTCTCAAATAACTATGTATAGTGATAAGCTGCATCAAATAAAACATCGTAAGCTGCAGAGAGACTATAAAGATTTCACCAACGGCCAAATCTTTGTGTGGCCGAAACGGGACTATGTGAACTTTGATCAGTCTGAACAGAACAGTTCCACAAGGAATTCTGAGCCACATACAGATATGCAGCATACGCAGAATACGCTAATTGCTTTTAACTCTTCAGGTGTTCCCACGGCTGAAATTGATGGAAATGTATCTTTGATAACATCACCACGTAGTTGTAATGCATTAGGAAGTGATCTACCTAATGAGACACCACCACCAAATCAACAGGCACTTGTTTCCGGTGCTAATACATCAATGAATGGAGCGAAACTGAAGCAGTACAATGGTAATATTGAGCGTTTTTTGCCGCTACCTACACAACAAAGATTTCGAGCACAGAGCAAATCGAACAGCAGAGGCAGGAGAAAAAGGAAGTTTTCTGGAGTGAACCATGGACCAAGACATCGAGTGAGAGAATAAATGGTATAATTTTTAATCATTCTAGTCAGGAACTATCAGAATCTGACTTGACTTTACTCAATAGAGGCTTAACTTTTATACCTTCTCAATGTAGTAGCTTGAGTAAACTTTTAATTGATTTGAGACTATTTGGACGTTCAGTGTCTTTGAAATTAATGTTCATGAATGTCAATAATGAGTAAAGAGTAAGTAATGACTATAAGTTTAAACAAAAGAGTTCTTATATGCCAACGTTTTCTAATGCAATGGATAGTTTCATTAAGTTATGCAAAAGAGATTTTTATGAGTATTTTAAAAAACGCAAATGTTGCTTTTATAATATGACTAACCAAGAAAATAGTTATCTATTTAGTTTATCTAGGAATTTGGATATTACCATTAAGCCAGCAGATAAAGGGGGAGGGGTAGTCATTCTAGACACAGATGAATATAATGAATTGATGCTGGAAATGCCTTCAGATGATGTGACTTATTGTAAAATTGATAGATTAATGTTACGAAACTTATTACAAAAGATACATGATGAGCTTTATGATCTTATGATGTGTAGACAAATTTCACATGATACGTATGAGTTCTTTTTTGTTGAATACCCTGTGATACCATATGTAAAAGGTTTGCTGAAGGTACACAAGGGAATTACACCATTACCTCTGCGCCCAATAGTAGCAGGAGAGAGATGGGCGACGGTTACAGTCTCGGTTTACCTAGAGAAAATACTTAGTCCTTTGTTAGAAAACATACCCACGATTTTAAAAGATACGTATCAATTAATTAGTACTATAAGTAATGAATCGTTTAGATCAATACCTACGACATGTTTATTAGTCACATTGGATGTCAAGAACTTATTCACTGCAATACCTAATGAATATGGGTTAGAAGCTGTTAGAGAATTGTTAAATTATTCTTTTAATTTTAATTCTGAGAAACAGACTTTGATTTGTGCTTTACTTGACATTGTCTTGAATAACAATGTCTTTATGTTTAATAATCAGTTATATTTACAGAGATGGGGTGTAGCGATGGGCACCCCCTGTGCAAACACATATGCTAATCTTGTAGTTTATTATTGGGAATTGAATAATTTATTCAACAGTGAGCTATTTAAGAAAGTAATATTGTATAAAAGGTTTGTGGATGATATACTTTTATTTTGGAATGGTACAATTGGTGAACTAAATGATTTTGTGAATTTTATGGAATCTACGACTAGCTTCCTAAGATTTACGATGGAATATTCTGAATTAAGTGTTGATTTCTTGGATATTACCATAACTAAGGATCCCAATGGTTCTATATCCACAAACCTTTTTAGGAAGAAATGTTGGAAAAATACAATATTAGAATATGGCAGTATGCATCCCCGCCATATATTCCCGAATGTGGTAAAAAGTCAGTTTATCAGGATAAGCAAGTTATGTAAAGAACCAACCCAGCTTAAAGAACAAGCGGACATATTACAAGATCTCTTTATAAATAGGGGATATAAAATGAACATTGTAAGAAACATTAGGGAGAAGGTGTTGGGTGGAACAAGTTCGTTATATAATGACATCATGAATAATGACTCACAAGTGGTTGAAAAACAAGGTAGATGCTACCATAATTACAGAAATGATAATAGTAAGAGGGGTGTTTCTGGTGACAAGGTAACTTTTGTCACCAGATATACAAATGATAATAGTTTAATTACAGGTAGCATACGCAAATATTGGCATATGCTTAGTCTTGAACATGATACATGTAAGATTGTAGGTATACAGCCAAGTTTTACGTATAGGAATAGTAAAAACTTAAAGAGAATTTTATGTATTGATCATAGCACATCATCTAAACAGTTACATTCTCTGAGAGAAAGGAAGCCTTTTGGAACTTTTCCTTGTGGCTCCTGCAATCTATGCCTTTTTATCAGTGAAAACAAAGTTTTTCAACACCCTAACATGAGGTTTAGCTTTACACCTAGATTCTTTGCTTCTTGTAATAACTCGAATTTGATCTATTTGGCAACTTGCGAACAATGTCAAGCCTTCTATGTGGGCATGACGTCTCGAAGACTTAGAGATAGGATATATAATCATATTTATAATATAAAAAAGAACAATCAATTGAATGCATTAGCAAAGCATGTTGCTGTATATAAGGGACATACGTTTGTGTTTAGAGTGCTACAATTAGTTAAGGCCACTGAGAAAGGAGGGAATCCCATAAATAGACTGGAAACTACAGAGCTCCAGTGGATCCTCAGAATGCAAGCACACCAGTTTCCAAGCCTCAATCAATATATGAGCATTAAACCAATACTTGATTCACACCCCTAAAATAGAGTTTTGTTTATTGCGTTTTACATTTACTCAGTTGATTTAATTTCATGTAGTGTATGTTAATGAAATTGATATTGTATTTATATATATTTATAATTAGTTAACAATTTTTTACATAAATTGAATATAAATTTATGAATTTATCTATTAACAAATATTATTGTATTATTATAATGATTATTTAAGCATTGGCTTATAGGTATTTTGTACATAAACATGTTCTATTAATTTATATATCTTTGAGCATTGTATGCTAGATGTTTTAGCAGGGATGTGTTGTTTGTTAAATGATGCCTTTAAATAGTAATGTGAGCTACTCTCTGGATGATTTAATTAATCATATTGTTTTAATTATTTTATTGGCGAATTGATTGAATAATTAATTTATGAATAATTTAGTGAATACTATTTAAGATGAGAGCTCTTTGGTATGTTTAGAGATCTGAAGAAGCGTACTCAGTGTGTACGTGAAAGCGCTTATCCATATTCTTTCCATTGGATTAAAAGTTTTATTGACTTATCGTGGTGGTCCAACCTTGTATTTTTTCTACATTTAAAGAAATGTATCTTTCATTTAATTGTTTTAAATTATTGTACTTTAGAAGAATTTAAATCAGCCGTTGATTTGTTATGTTATGTTTTGTTTATGTACATTTAGAAATGTGTGCTTAGGTTTTTCTTTTAAGAATCTTTTAAGAACATTTCAGTGCCATGCCCATGTTAATTGAATGATAGGTTTTACATTTTGTATAAAAAGGTTCTTAATTGCCCTTGGATTTTATCTGAAGAAGGAGAGGTATTGTCCGCTCCGAAAGCACTAATAAAATAGTCAGTTGGATTTATTTTTTCATACTGCTCTGTCTCACTCTCGCTGTGTTTGCGTGTTTTCTACAGTGGAGTTATAACCTCCTTAGTCTTTGATGTGATGCCCTTATTTATGAAATGCACAATGTAGAAGGCTTTTCTTACCACTATGGACGTATGATGATCGAAGTTTAGATTGCTGTCAACCTGTGTTCCCAAGTCTCATACTACTGGGTTTGAGCATAGAGGGGTGCTATCTTTATCATAATTAGCAGGGGCTACCTCTTTGCCAAAGGGAATAATGAGGCTTTTTTTATTTTATTTTTTGCATTTAGTTTAAGTCCATGACTTTAGCACCAATAATTTGCCTGAGTCAGCCCCTTCTGTAATATGTTTATATCATTGGGAGCTCAATGATTGCACTCAGTTTGCAGTCATCTGCATACTTGGTACGCCACAGGCCATCTCCTTTCACCTGGACCTCAGAGAAATAGATTCCAAATAGTATATACTCCAGCACAGATCCTTGTGGTTCCCCCTGGTAACTGGTCTACTGCTGGAGGCGGACTCCCCAACTTTGACAGTGTATGTTTTGTCAGTGAGCCAGTTGACTACCCATCTAGTGATGTATAGGTTAATCCTCAGATGCGAGAGCTTCTCAGTGATCCCTGAGTGGGGGGTTGTGTAAAAAGCCGTGGCTAAATCAAGATAAGTGGTATGTACTGCTTTGCCCTCATCCAGGTCTTTGATGGCATTTCTCAAAGAAGTTCACCAGGTTTAATAAGCAAGATGCACCCTTGACAAAACCAAACTCTTCAGGTCAAGAGTTTGAAGGTCATCTGTGTCCTTGTTGATAAGGTCTATGATGATGCTTTCCATGGCCTTGCAGATAAGGCTGGTTAGACTTATGGATCATTATTTTCCTGGGTCAGTTGATGGGCCCCCTTTCTGCAAGGGTATTAGTGTTACTGTTCTTCACTCTACTGGAACAAAGCCAGTGTGCAGCCTATGATTAAACAGAATGCCAAGTGGTTCCAGTAGGTCTTGTTTTGGATTGTTTAGTAAGCAACCTGGGATGTTGTCTGGTGCCATAGAAACCATGTTTTTGGCCTTGGAGAGTGCTTGTATTACCTGTTCTTTGGAAATACTCAGTAGTGGACTGGTGTCGGGAATGCTTTGCAATATGGCTGGTGAAGACGGGGGGGGGGGGATTATTGCCAAATCTGTCAGCTATCGGTTTGGCAATTTGCTCAGGTTCAGTGTGAGTGGTACTGCCCGATATAAGTTTGGCACACAGCTGGGCATTTTCTTTTAGGTTTCAGATGTAACTAAATAATACCTTATGGTTGTCTTTAGCTAGGGATGCTAATTTAGTCTTATAAATAGACTTAGAAGACTTTACAAATATCTGATTTGCATGTTCAAGCTGTGGAGGGTATTCTTTCTCTGTTGAGTAAGTTTACTCTTGTACTTTGATATCAGTTTCTTTCTTTTGTTATATAACTTATTTATACTTACAGTCCACCAGGGTGGCTTGTTTTTTTCAGGAGGACCTGGTATTAGTCCTGTCCAGTACAGCTGAGTCAATACATTTCTTTAAGTGGCTATATAGGGCATCTGTGTACTCATCTGCATATGAGTCATTGTTGGCTGTGTTAACAGGGGCTTTGAAACTTTTTATACCATCACTTAATAGGCTATAGTTTGCTTTGGAGAAATATTTAAGTTTTTTTACTCCTGTGGGGGTGTCAGATCTGATCTTTACTTCATACGAGACTGATTTATGATCTGACCTTACCAGGGAGAGCAACACATGGAGAAAGTGCAGTGACCTCCACATGTTGGTGAGCACTAGGTATAGGATGTTTGAGCCCCTTGTGAGAGTGCAGACCAACTGTTCCAGGGCAATTGAATTAACAAAATCCAGGTACCTCAGAGTAATCATGCTTGTGCTCATCTAAGTCACCCATTCGATGGAAGGATAGTTGAAATCTCCCATGACTAAGGTGTTTGGCTGCATGCTGAGTTCAAGAGCAAGTCCAGACAGGTAGTGTGCTTCTCCTGGTTTATGGTGGGGGACCTGTAGCTAGTGATGGTTGGGTAGGGTATTTTGCCTATAGTTATTTGGACCTGGAGTAGCCCAAGAGAGTTGTACTGTTGTGCCAGTCTTAAGGTGTATTTGGATTTAATGAAGATGGATACACCTCCACCTTTGGTTCTTTCATGCTCATTTTGAGGTCTGAACATGTGAAAGGCATTGTAGCCTTGTATGACCATCGAAAGTAAAATTACACTTGGTGGATACCCTTCACTAGCACTTTTTTTGATTTCTAGTTCATTTCCAAGTCATTAATTAATATTTTAAGTATACACATGTACTGATTTAATGACATGTATAAATATGCTATGCATTCCATATTGTTCCAAAATCTTCCCTATACTTTTAAGATCAGTACTATCATATTTTTTATTTAACATTTGTTTACTGGGAAAGTCTGACTTGGAACAAAGCCAATTTTCAGTGGAGGCCCAGGGAGAAATGCTCCAGATGCATGTCTTTAAAATGTGGGAAGAAACCAGAGCACATGGAAGAAATCCACATGAACGCAGGGAGGACATGCAGACTCCACACAGAAGGCACCCCAGCCAAGAATCGAACCAGAGAACCTCTAGCTGTGAGGTGACAACACAACCACTGCACCACTGCGCTGTCCATATGCCTTTTCCACATCACAAGTTAACAGTTTATACCCATTATTTTAATTCAAGGTGCTATTTATTACTTCTTTGACTCTTAACATAAGGTCTTTCATATATCTTCCTTCAGTTCCAAAATACCTTCATCCATTACTGATGTCAAAATTTTACTAAACCTTTTTTGTTGTAAAATTTTCATAATAACTCATAGTCTGCACTATTTAGTATTTGTAGTCTCTAAGTTTTAATATAATTTGTGTCTCCTTTCTTATATTTTAATGCCAGAGTTAAACTCAACATTTCTAACTTCAAAAAAGCTTTCTTTTTTAATTTCATTCATCATTTCATCATATATTTCATACCCTAAGCCATTAGGGTGTGAGATGCTCATAATTTTTTAATATAGTTTTAATTAATTTATATCAATTTTTGGCATTTTACCTTCCCATCTATTATATAAATAAGCAATGCATGTCCCTGTTGTATCCATCCTTCCTTCCTTCTCTTTCATAAAATACTGTTAGTAATTTTCCCTGACTCTGTTTACAGAACATAGTCCTTATTTTTTTTTTCAATATCTTGATATATTTCTCTCTTTCTATATATAATTTCTCTCTCTCTATATATATATATATATAAATATATATATATATATATATATATATATATATATATATATATATATATATATATCATATAACTCTCAAATTTGTCAATCTTTTGTATTTCAGTTTCTCGTCATTCCAAAATCGCATTTTTAGTCTAACATATTCCTTTTTATATTTTCATTAAACACAATCCTTGCAATGTTCTGTTGAACTATGAATGTTTCAACATGATATAAAAAACGCATTTGCACGGTTTTTGCATTTGTATAAGCTCAGCAGATCCTGCCCAGGTGTCCTACAGAGACCTACACAACACCAGAGAGAAAAAAGGAGAGACTTTGGAGTGTTTAAGTACCATGTTTGGTTTTTCTTGTTGCTTATTGCTATTTCCGCCTAAACGCTAGTTTTCTGGCATTTATTGCTTCTCAGAATGCTCATTTTATACTGAAATTGCATTTATTTGTGCCTGCACTTTAAAATAGTCATTTTTTTGTTGTAAATTGTATTTTTTAACTGTTACTGGCTTCCCACTCAAGTGTGACAGCCATCACTTCACTATAAAAGTGTTTTTGCATTTGTTTCTACTGTTTTCTTGAAAAAAAAAAATAAATAAATCTTGCTATTTTCCCGCCTTACTAAGCTACAAAAGTCCAGTTTCAGATACCTGCTGATACTTGGACTATGTTTAAGCTTCTGTGTTTGGTCATATCTTACTTGAGCAAAAAGGACGTTTCTTTGTTCACCAGTGAGAGTGGGGAGCTCTGAACAGCCTACCTGTCCTTGGAAGAGTGATTTCTGCCCAGAAACTGTAGTTTTAATGTCTATTTTGGGCTAATTTCTATCTGTTTAATCTTTCTGATATAAAAACCGCATTTGTGCAGTTTTGCGCATAGCGCAGCAGCAGTTAGCTAGGGTTAAACTATCCCAGGCTCCACAGAGTCTGCTCTTCAGTTAAATTTTGCTTATGACATAACTAGGACATGCTGGTGATACAGATATGTGTCTTAGAGGATCCTCATGCTTTGGAATAGGAACCCCATGCATCTGAAGCAGAGTCCATTTCTAACCCTGTTTAAACATAACCTTGACTGATGTTTGGGAAATTGGAAGTTCAACACAGATGTGGCCGACGTGTCTAATGGACAGAGGCAGACAGTAACCATGCTCAAATAAACAAACCCCACAAATAACCTTTAGAAACTTCCCGATTAGCATACCTTCTCCCAATAAGCAACAATGATACATAGGGGCACAACTGAGTTGGGTTGCTCAGCTAGGCCCTGGTGATCTTTAGCCTGGAAGATAGCTATGAACCAATGAACTTAACACTTTAAGATCTGTTTTCTCTTTTAATAAAATAGCTACTCCCAAACATAGCGCTCACCAAAACTACATAATGTTTCCTTCCCCAGACCACTTTGGCTTCTTTCTTTAGTCTATTAAAAAAATATTGTATCATTAAAACAAATAATGTTACTTTTCTGAGCTTGACACCAGTACAAAGCACTTAATCCTTTTTTCTTCACCAATAATGCTGTTTACATTCGATGAAATTATGCTTAAAGTAGACTTTTCCATTTTTTTCGTTTTTTTTCTATTAGCAATATTATTTTCTTCTTCCCTACTCTTTCCACAACAGACCCTTTTTATAATCCCCCTCCTCTTTCCCTTTGCTCTATCTTAAATTCCCATGCAAATTCTGTACATCAATATTATATGACTGTTTCGTCAGTATTGATTTCTTTGTGCTCATTGCATATTTGTACATTTTCTTCCTTCTCAGCTTCTACTTCCATACCATCATTTCATATGACAGTACATCATTTCTTTACTTTTTATTGTCATTCACGTATATAAAATGAAACCAAAAATACTCATGACTTCCT
Organism: Protopterus annectens; assembly: GCF_019279795.1. Classification (NCBI taxonomy): domain Eukaryota; kingdom Metazoa; phylum Chordata; order Ceratodontiformes; family Protopteridae; genus Protopterus; species Protopterus annectens. The sequence continues at coordinate 1,066,838,966 of NC_056732.1, forward strand.
CATTTTCTACATTTTGTTGTACATTTATAAGCTATGTGCAGTGATGACATTTCCATTTGGAACAGTCACTTACTCGGTGATCACTTGCCCTGCAATGAAAAGTCTTAAGCTGTCTTCAGTACTCAAGCATTACCCTCTTCCACTTAATAATCATAACATTTAGCAAGTGTGAAATTTCACAACTTTTACTATCTAGACCCACCAGTGTCTCCCATCCCACAATTCTATCATTTTTTTTTTATCCACTGTCCTTTTAATCTCAAATATCTGTTTATTTTAAATCACTAAGTAGGGTTGCCACCTTTTCAAATGCCCAAAGTGGGACATTTTTGGTACAAACATCAGATTTAGTAGGCCGAAACATACCCACAGCCAGTACAAAGGACAAAACTTCAGTTTTTTTCCTAAATAAAAGCTTATTCTTGCAGCATTTTAGTTTATTATTCTGTTTCTTATAACAGTTAGGTGTTTCAGATACAGAATAACTGTTTTATGCAACTATTACATAAAATATAGGAAATAATTTTGTCCTAAAATCTCAGGACATTTGCCATTTTTACAATTTTTTTGCAGGACACAACTACCCAAAGAGGGACTGTCCCTCGCAAAGTGGGACAGGTGGTAACCCTATCACTAAGACATTTTTGAATCATGAATTGCAGTTTTAACTTCCTTCAAACTGAATTACTAGTCCTTATCATAAAACCTTTTCAGGGTGAATATAAAGATTTAACCTCAAACACACTCAAGAATTTTTTTGCTAGACTAAATGTCTCAAAAGTGATTTTGCAAAATGGTTCCTCTCCAATATGCATAAAATCTTTAATATCCTCTAGTAATTTTCCCAATATACAGTACTTATCACTTCACTCCTTTTAGTTACAAGTCTTACAATGCACCATTGTCTCCCACCCACATTCCTGTTAATGCAAATGTCATTTGGAATGCTCCCATATATTTGCTTCTTTCCTTATTTCTTCTAATATGTCTTTTCATTGTCCTTGTGCTATCTCTGCCTTCCCAAACTGAATTCCCATTATACTTATCTTATACAATATAGCCCCCAGTTTTATAACATCTACAAATTCCTCACTTTTACCTTTGTTCAACACTAATCCTACTTTACTTAACTCTTTCTTAATTATATAAATAATTTCCTTAACTCGTACTTTATTCTTAGCAACTATAGCTAAATCTGAGAATATGCCATAAATACAGGAATTCTTACCCTATGCCTCACTTTCCATTCTCTTTCCCTGCATCTTAATATGACTGCAGCCATAATTAATACAAATAGCACTTTACTCATGGGGCACCCTTGCCTTTCTCTCCTCTTGATACACTTCTCATAAATCCATCCAACAACCATTACTTTAATTAACATATTGCTATACACTTAGTACAACAAGTTTCTAACCTTCCTGCAATGCATAATCTCAAGTAATGTCCAACACACCACCCTGCTCTTTGCTATACTTTTTCCATGTCAGCACCAGCTGTCTCCTTTTTACTTTCTTCTCTCGCAATACAAACACTTATTTTATTAAAAACAACATATCTCTTACTTGCCTTCCCACAACTCTATCAATTACTTCATAAAGCACCTCACCTATTACTTTCCCAAATCTTTTGTGTAATATTTTCATGAATAGCTTATAATATGCATTAATAAATGTTAGTGGCCTCCAATTTCCTGCTTTTTCTTTTTTTTCGTCTTTTTAAAAATAAACTGTATAACCCCATTTACACACCCATTGTTTCCTATTCCCTGCCCAAACTACTTATTTGTAAGTTTCATTATTGCATAATTTTGCTAACCTCCCATATTTCCATTAACCACCCCCCCCCCATATTTCCATTAAAACTAAATTCTAGCCCAGCTGACCCAAGTACCCTATATATATTAATATCTTTTAAAACTTCATCTAACTTGTCCCTAGTAATCTTTTTCTCTAGTTTGCTTATTGATGTCTTACTAAATGTCCTAATCCCCCATTTCATTTTCATCCTTATCACTCTTGCATTATTTAATCCCCCGCATGCTCAGCTACAACTTTCATGATCATCATGTCTTTTACCCACCTTTTCCAACATACTTGTCATTTTTCCTTCATGTACCTTGATTTTCTGACCAAAAAAATGGTGTCACTTCTTCCCTCCCTTGCAGTAAACATTTGCCTGCTTCATGTAGCTTTTATTTTTTCTTAGTTTTTATTACATAGGCACCTTTCCTTTGGAAAATTCTTTCTCGTGTGTATGGAAAGCTTCTTTGTAAGTCTACATGCTACTTACATAGTCCTCTTATTTTCTTTCTCCAAGTATTTCTTTCCTCCTGGTACACTACCTGCCAGAATGATCAAGTTTTATCAAAGGGTTTCATAGATGTATAGTCCTTCCATACAACTTCCATTTCCATCTTAAACACTTCCATGTTACTCATTCCCTGTGAGTCTCATTAGGGATTTGCTTTATCTAATCACCTGTTGTTATCTTCTACCTCAGCTCATAGAACCTCATGGTCATAAAAGGTCACCAGCTACTTCCTGTTCTGCTTCTTGCTTCCTTACTCTTTGTATACTACAGTTTCATTTCATTTTCTGTTTCATTCCGTTCTTCCTCATTCAGCTCATGAACATTTTCATCAAAATTAATGTTCTTTCATAAACTACCCCCCCCCCCACAGTTGTTTCTAAATTTTTAGCAATTTTAACAATAATTCACATTCAAACCAAAAGTGCCCCCACCTCCCACATTTTCTGCAAGTAGTTTTAGAGTCTTTAACTAAATGTTTAGTTTTCCCACACTGTTTGTTTCTTATTCAGGGCAAAATTTATTGAAATGATCATCAGCACCATAGAAAAAAAACATTTGAGGCTATCCCCAATATTTTAACACCCATTTCTTTGCATTTAACAAAATAACACTGGATGAATGTTGCATACAAATTAACTCAAGCCTCCCACACTCCATTCCATAAATGTATATAATCAGTTATTTTTAATTTCAAAAACAGTCTGGAATTTCATTTCAAAACATTCCCTTAGCTCTTTGTTCACACCAGTAATCCTGAATTCCTCCAAACGTTTTATTTATTTATTTACTTATTTATTTATTAATGTATTGTCTAACAAATTCAGAAAACATTTTGCTTGTGCAAAAGTTTCAAATGTTATTTCACAGTAGGACTCTGACCCTAAATCAGAGTCCTTACATGCCTGACAGAGAAGCCAAGTGAATATACTCTCAATTTCTGATCCAGATTCTCACTACAGCTCATCTCCTTTCTCAGTTTACAGTCTGTTGCATTATACTATCCCTTCTGTCAGCAGCAACATGTTTTTTTTTCTTTTTTGCTTCCCAGTTAAACCAAAGTTTTTCATTTTGTGACATGCCTCCCTCATTGCTGCTTGTAGTAACTTCCTGGATCCTGTCTTCCCTTATGCATCCGAAAATAATTCCAACTCTCCACCCAGTACTCTCTGTATCTAGTTCCTGTCCATCATCAGTCATTATAACAGGAAAGCATTTCTTCACTGTTTTTGACCAGGATAAATACAAGTTCATCACTTGGCTCTTTTTAATCCAGCATTTTCGATAAAACAATATTCTCCAAACTATCTTACTGAACAACAATAATTTCTGACTAAGGAAAAATCACCTTGACAGTATTTGGAATATCTACTTCTAAAGTAGCATTTTCAGAATCTCCATTTTTGGACTTTTCAGTCTCCTAGCTCTGTATATCATCCAGCAATTTTTTTCTCTTCAACTATCTTCACTCTCTTTTTGCAGCAGCCCCTTAGCCCCACCCTCAGTAAATGAGTAGCAGACATTTCCTGGTTCCCTGGCCAAATCCCCTTGGTATGAATTCTACCTTGTGTCTCCCTTAAAAAGAGACCATTGCTCAACAAAGTATTAGCAAATAAATAAATGAATGAGTGTATTTCATTATTCATAGATACTTCTGGAAGTGGCTAGGTAGTGCAATTGGGGGTGGAGTTCCAGTCTGCAATCATCTGTGTTTTATTAAGTGTGGCAGACAGTGGCTGAAATGTTAAATAAACATGGAGGGAAGAATGCATGGACTAAGAGAAAAACAGAGAGGCAGCAGACACCAAACTGCACAACATCCTAGTGATTTCTTCAGCCCAGAAAACCAATACTATGAAACTAAGAACCAGTTGTACTATTAATGCAGTCTTTTGCTGCACAAGAAAGACAACAGACAGTATGTTACAAGAGTATCTTAGTGGTCCATTTATGTAGCAGAATCATAGCCGGCCTTAGGCATAGGCCAGCTAGGTGGCCACCTAGGGCATTGCTATAGCAGGGGTGCTTTTCTGGAATTTATTTATTTCTTGTAGTAAAGAAGTGGTTTCTTTGCTATAAAAAATAAATAAATACCTGAAAATCACCCCTGCTAGTGCAGTGAGAGAGGCACCCTAGGGACAGAGTCCTGACAAGGAATGAGGTAGTTCATAGGTGGGACTGAGGAAGAAAAAAATTCAAAAGTGAGAGTCTGGTGCAAGGAGATAAGTATATATATATATATATATATATATATATATATATATATATATATATATATATATATATATATATATATTTCTGGATGGCGGGAGACTGGTTAATCCTCAGCCAACATTGATTTTGCAGAATATGGCTTTTTTACCACATACAATAACAGGCATTTCAGTTTCAGATTCCATATCTTGCAGAAAAATGCATGCTAATACAAAACCAGTTTCAGCAATTTTGTAAGTTTGTAAGAGCAATATTTAAAATCCGGCCCTAATTTTGCCCCCCTCCAATTTCTTTTTGACACTGTCCAGGTTTATTGTGCTAGAAAGTTGAGGCATGTCCCTCCTGTATTGTTTATCCCGGTAAACCACTTGGGAATGCAGTCAGTCAAAAATGCTTGACATTGCAGTTCTGTGCTTTTATTCAGAAAATGCTTGACAAGGCAAAATCAGTTCTATATAAATGATGTCCTGTTATTGGGGGAATATGACTAATAGCTGCTTTTTGCTCATTATTCTGAATTTTGCAGGATTAATTTGATTTGTGTAAGGGGAACTTGGAATACTTAAATCTGTAGCTACTGTTTCCATGGAACAAAGATGAAACTTAGTCTGTGGATGTCATGTTTAATTATAATTGTTGGATGGAGGTGGGAGCTGTCTGTAGAAAGTAAGTGACCCACTTGTTTACTTTGTTTAAAGAATCACTGTCTGGCTTTGCTGGACTGTTGCTCATTTGCAGGAATACTGTCATTCAAGTGAAGCAACTTGTAATACTTTAATGTGTGGTTATTTTTTCCATGGAACAAAGCTGAAATACAAAGCATACCTCTATTTCAACATCCTAGATAATTTTCTCATGGGTTTGGGAGTGGCTTTTAATGACTGATGGTGAGAGAGGAAGGCCCAAATGCAACAAAGAGACTGTGTCTAATGCACATGTTTAAAGCATTATTGTCCTTGGTAGGAGGAGCAGGGGTGACAGCAGCCCCCAGTGGATGACAAACCACCTGGCTTTATACAAAAGCAATGTGCAACTAACTGACTAGAGGGTGGAGGTGAAGTTTGCTACTTGATACCTCATGGGATGTTTAAAGTAAGTTTTGTCAAATGCAATACATGGCTATGATTTTTAGCTATAAGAGTAGATGTGAAGATGCCTACAGAAATAAATTACCCTCTTCTTTTCCCATTTTATACAGTCACTACCTACTTTTGCAGGACTAGTGTGTATTTGTAGAGTTAACATGATTGCTGTCAGCAACTTGGAATACTTCATTGTGTGGCTACTCCTTGCATGGAAGTTGTCAGAAATGGAATACAATTCATGTCAGTCATTTATCAGAAACATCTGAAGTGCATACAGAAGTAGGTATAAATGATGAGTAGGGTTTGGAGCTGTCTGTTGAAAGAACCTGATCTCTTATTTTTCAGTTTAAAAAGTTATTACTTGGTTTTCAAGATTAGTGTGTATTTGTATGAAGTAAGATGGACTACTGAACTGGACATCTGACAGCTTCTAGTGTCATTCAAAGGGGATCCATGGGACGACAAGATTGACAAACCGCAATGCTTTGCCAGAGATGGTCTACACCTGTTGCCCCTGGGATTCAGGTTACTGGCTAAAGCTCTTGCCACCCCTATAGTGCCTTTTTTTAGGCAAAGTTCAAAGGACAAAACCACCACCGTAACAGATACAAGCATGCAAAATCTGAAGGTAATGCTACTCAATGCTAGAAGTCTAAACCTCAAAATGCACTCTTTCGAGGCACTCCTAAAAATGGAGAACATTGATATCTGTGCAGTAACGGAGATCTGGTTCAAGGCTCCAGAGAGCACCCCTGCAATACCAGGCTACAACTCTTACCACACTTTTTGGCCACCAAACCAAGACCGAAACACCGAAAAGGATATTCACACTTCCAGGTTAGTTGCCCAACACAATACATCTGAAATTCTCCAGATACAACTAACACTAGGTAAAACTGCAATCCAAATTGTAGCTTGCTACAGATCTCCCACCATGCCTCAAGATTCTCACTACACCTTTCTAAACATACTGGAAAATATTAAGATACAACCAAACACCCTAATACTGGGTGATTTCAACTACCCTGCCATTAACTGCGAAAACGACTCGGGTACCAACACCTTTTCCCAACGGTTCTTGGAATTCATAAATTCCAATGCCCTAGATCAACTAATCCATTGTCCCACCAGGGTATCCAATATCCTAGACCTGGTCATTACCAACACGGGAGACAGATGCTCCACACCAGTGGTCATCCCTTCATTGGTCAGGTCTGACCATAAGCTAATCACCCTTGACATCCACATTCCACCCCCACCCCCCAGTAAGGAAACCTCTATAAAAAACTTCTCCAAAGCCAACTTCATGGTACTCAAGTCAGAAGTGACAAACTTCATAACACCCATGCAGATGGGAGCTGAAAGTTCGACTGCTGAATCCTGCACTAAGGCACTGTATGAGCACATCCACTCATGCATGAATCGTGCCATCCCAAATAGAACCAAGACTCTGTCCTCCAAAAAAAGGAAGCCAGTCTGGTGGTCCCTTGTCATAAACAAACTATACAACAGAAGGAAGAAACTGTTGCAGAAAAGAGGAAAATCCCAGGATGCAAAAAACTCCCTTACCAGCCTCAGTAAAAAGCTGAGATCCCTCATAAAATCCTCCAAAGCTAATTACAAAAATAAAATTGCCAAAGATTCCAAAGACAAGTACAAAGCATTCTATAGTTATGTCAAGAATCTAAATGGCAATGCTCAGATCTCCTCTGAGCTACAACAGAATGGCATTAAATATACTGATCCTAAGGATATTGCCAATATCCTGGCAGATCAATTTAGTGCCAACTTCACCACCCTCTCACCCCCTAAAGGGCCCATCTCAATACCAAAAGATTGCCAAATTCCAGTAATCATGGCCACATAGGTAGAAATCGCACTCTTCAAAGCTAAGAATACAGCATCCATGGGACCAGATGACATCCCGGGCCGTATACTAACTACATGAACTATAAAATGAACTGGCACCTTACCTAAGTGTCATGTTTAATCATAGCCTCACCTCAGGCTTCATGCCCACTGAGTGGTGCACAGCTACAGTTATCCCACTCCACAAGGGGGGGGGTTCCACCTTGGATCCCAGGAACTACTGTCCCATCAGTCTGATGAGCCTGATCTGCAAGGGCATGGGATGCATTATCATAAAACTTAAACAAAGACATTGGCAACCTTCAAACACTGGACCCCACCCAGATTGGGTTTGTGAAGGGATGATCTTATCTCCTGAACCTGACTGATGTCTTTGAATAAGTCTCCAGAACTGTAGACGAGGGTAAGGCAGTCCATACAGCCTTTCTGGACCTCGCCAAGGCCTTAAACACCACCCCCCACTCTAGAATCATAGATACATTTACTAAGTTGGGCATAAATCCCTACATCACTCGATGGGTTGTCAACTAGCTTACTGACAGAACCCAGACTGTAAAAGTAGCCGACTCCAAATCCAGCTCCAGACAAGTGACAAGTGGAGTACCTCAGGGTTCAGTCCTGGGACCTATCTTGTTTGGCATCTACTTCTCTGAAGTACAGGCCAACACTAAGGGACTCTGGCTAAAAAAGTTCACAGATGACTGCAAACTGAGAGCCATTATTGAATCCCCAAATGATGTGGATATTCTACAAAAGGGCCTTACAAAAACAGATGCTTGGTGCCACATAGGTGGCAGTACCTAAACACCAAAAGTGTGATGAAAGACTTAGGGACACAGGTGGACAGTGGTCTCACCTTCGATAACCACATTGTCACAACAGTCAGGAAATCCTTCTATGTGGCACACCTCATCACTAAGGGCTTTTCATCCAGAAAAAAGGAGGTCATTGTCCCACTGTACTCATCCCTCATTATAGAGTACAATGCCCTGTTTGGTATGTACCTCACGAGACATCTGCGACAGCTGGGAAGGCCGCAGAAATACCTCACTAAAAGAACCACAGGCCTAAAGCAGATGCCCTATGCTGACCGTCTAAAAAAACTCCAGCTATACTCTGTGGCATATCGTCTACTCAGAGGCGATCTCTGTTTAACATACAAGGCCACGTCAAACCCTGAGCTGTTGGACATGCTCCACTTAAAGAAATCCCAATCCCTCAGAGCCACATGCTCCAGGGATCTAAAGCATGTCATCACAATGAACAAAACATGCTGGAGGGATAGATTCCTGACCCAGAGACATACTCTGGAATAGACTGCCCATACATGTCAAGCAGACCGCCTACTTGGCCCTCTTCAAAAGGAACCTTGACGACTGAATGGGAGATAGGAAATTCACCCCATGGATCACATCAGTCACCCTGCTAGACAGGGGTCCAGGGAAGTAAATATTGTGGGAAGAAATTTCCAGGGAATTGTTATGTCTAGGTTTGTATAGGCCCTAGGGTCGATAGCCTAGTACCAACCTATGAACCTATGAAGCTACATACACAGATAAAGTAGTTAATAATTGTTAGGGCTGTGTGTAGAAGAAAATGACTAGCTGCCTGATTTTACTTGTTCATTATCTGGCTTTGCAGGACTAATGTGAAACGTGAATTTTTAATGTATGACAACTGCTTGTGAGAACTACATTGTATAGCCATCTTCTCAATTAGGTGTCTGAACTGTACACAGAAATGGCTGTAGTTGTCTTTTGGGGGTGGGGGCTTTCTGGATGAAACTAAATAACCCTTTTGTGATTTGCTCAGTTTAAATTCTCTGTCAAAACAGTAAGGCATAAAATGCATCACAGAACATCTAGACCTTCACAGCTTCTGTGGGCTTGTGGCCCCATGCACTAAGGTTGTATAAGTCAATTTTGGCACAGGCTTAGTAGTGCCATCTGCCCTGAGCCCCATCTAGTCTAAAACCATCCCTGCTAAGAGGTCTACATTGAAAGTGTGGAGAGCTGGGAATTATGTCATTTTTTCTTCAACTTTATCAGAGTCTATCTAAATGGACGTGGTTATTTGTTTATACAATTTGCCATTAAATTTTACCTCTGTGTCCTGGCTTATATTTTTTTGTTTGATGTTTATTATGCTGGGATTCATATGATATTCCTTTATCACTTTTTTTTTACCTTTTCTCCCAAATGTCAGAGGTCACTACTCCTGTGTTGGGCTGGGAACAGTGTGGTCATTTTATCATTAACTTTCCTCACAAACTTCAGAGGGAGTGCACACAGGGCAGTGGTGGCTGGTGACTTCAAATTAAAGGGGGGGTTGCAGGAGACAGCTGAATGGGTGCGGCCAATGGGAAGGGGTGTGAACAACTAGAAAGGGGTGGGGCTATGCTCAAAACCACAACTGGAACTTTAATTAAATACGTTGCTCTGGGTGCCAAACCATCATATGAGAGTCCAATCAAGACAAAATGAAGTATAGAAGAAATAAATATTTCAATGCATTGGCTACATGACAACTTACTTAATATCTAGATGGAAACAAAAAGGTTGTGAGGCATGAAAAAATAAATTGCTTTTCAAATACATTACTGGGATGCCAGTCAAAATCAAGTATAAAAAAAAACAAGCAGCACTCAGCTCAAACCACTTCTCCTTGCACTGCAATTCTAATTATAATTTATATTCAGTTTTATAAAATTACCAAGTAACATGCTGAAAGTAGCAATCTCTGTGATACCCCCACTTGTAAAAATGTTTCTTATCCAAATAAGACCTGCTGCCTGACAACAACTATCTACGTGTTTCATGGGGAATACATGATCAAAGTAAAAAATGAACAGCAAACAAGAAACAAGCTCAAGATAAATTGCTTAAAGAATTACTGCACAAGTTATGGACCACACATGATAGATTGGCATTATGTTTAGTTTAAGGGTAAAGCCTGCAAAGATAACTGCAAGTTTCCAACAAATAATGAGCTTCTGAAAATACTGTAATCCTGTCCTTTATTACAAATACTGTCATATGCATTTCAATACCTAAGGCTTAGACGTTATCTAGTTATGTAAATATTCTCTACATGGCAACAATGGAAAGGCTTTCAATGTCGGTAATTCTTTAACAGTATGCTTATTAAAGCTTACTTGCATCTTACAATCCCCGACAAGCTTACCTGATGGTCATTAAAGCATTGCTACTTTAATACAGAGCAACAGGGCACTGCAACAGCATGCATTTTCTGAATAATAAGAAGCATAAATCAACAGTATAAAAATATGACAGAAAACCAGAACATTCTGCAAAATCAAGGACAGATGAAAAGCCACGGTCATACTTGCGATCTACCTTGGATGGGGGAATACTCTGCACACTTACACTGCATAACTGCTCCTTGCCTTGCTTGGACACATCCAGAGCCACTACAGCTGGGAGTGGGGTGTAACAAGTAGGTCACAGTTTGAAATGTCCCTGGCTGATGATGATGGCTCTGACACTCATACCTCTCAACCTCAGAGCAAGAAATCTGGACAAAGCCATACATAGAAGTGGGACACAGGCCCAAAAATAAAGACAATTTTTAAATATTGCTCTTATAAACTTAGAAAGATAATAGAATAGTAGTAGGTCTTGCATTAGTATGAATTTTTGAAGGGCATGAAATCTGAAACTCAAATGTCTGCCATTATTTTCTAACTTCAATCTTTAATGATTTGCTACTAATTTGCCAGAAAAACCACAATTTTATGAAAAACAGACCAAAAATGTTATGCAAAAATATAAAATTGCCACACAATACGGCTGGGAACCTGTCAAAGAAGGGACACCTTTTTAAAATTAGTACTGTTAACTTGAGCAGCTGACAAAATATGAGCATCTACATGCATTTCTGAAATAAAAGTAATCTATAACTCTGATCATTACAGTTATTTATAACTGTAAACCCTCCACGTTTTCTTCCAAAATTGCCATTTTGCTGAGGGATTATTAGGGGGAGAGCAACATTGTAAGCCAAAACTGGGGACAGTTGAGAGGTTTGGATATTCCAAATCCTATAAAGCGATTTATTTATTTATAAATCTCTTAATGCTGGAAATCTGGACAAGGCCAAATATATTGGGGGAACCTAGAGACAGTACTAAAAATCGCTCTTGTATAAACTTAGACAGTTGATAGAATAACAGGTCTTGCTTTAGCATGCATTTTTCTGAAGGGTATGAAGTCTGAAACTCAATGTCTGTCATTGTTTAGTGACTTCATTCCTAAATGATTTGCCAGAAAACCACACATTTTATGAGGAACAAACCAAAAATAAGAAGCAAAAATCTATTCATTGTGTGAAAATCTGGACAGTGGAGAGGTATAGTTCAGCTGGGGCTGCCTTTGAGTTTGCTGCCCTTCCCCCCCTCACAAAATCATGGTCGAATGGGGCCTCTCCCTGCAGCCATTCCAATGTCTCATTACTTGGCTATTTCACCCCATTTACCATAAACACTGTAATATGCTTATTGATTTACTTCTACGATGATTTGGATTTCATTTAAAAATTTTATTTTACATTTTACAGCACAAACACTAATAGACATCTGCTAAACAAAGCAATGCAGTCTCACAATGAAAATAGACATAGTATTAAAACTTCTCTGCCTTTGAAACTCACATTCATTGAAACAGCATATAAACCCACATTCAAAGAAAATACATCTGGCCAGTGGCAGAAAAAGATTAACTTTGGGCTGTTTTCAAATAATTGGTCCCTTGCACATGAAACATACATGTGTTCTTTGGGGTCTACATCACTTGACCTAAAACTCATTTGACCGACACCCAATTGACCTAAATTTCATTTGACCTAAAACCCATTTGACTGACTCCCATTTCACAGACAACTTGCAATGCTGAATTTCAACACACTAAATCTTAAACCATAGACAAGCACACTTAGAACACCAATAAGCAACCCTTTCCAGAACTTAAAAACTACTTACAAACCCTCTTAAGAGAAATGGGACAATATACAACCAAACTAGGTGGGGGGCTACACCCCCCATCCTCCAATGTGGGGGGCTGTGCCTCCCACACCCCCCAATTATATATACTAACTCCAAGATCGCACTACAGTGGGCAAAAGGGCATATACCTTTAACTTGCCTTACAGTACTCTACACACTGCCACTACTGCTGGGAAATCACAAAACATTTGCCAAATTACTTTAGATACTTCCCATAAAAATGTAAAGTAACAAACCCATATTTAGAAACACTACACCACTACTTTCTACATGACTATCAGAATTCTACCAGCACTATAAGTTACAGTAATTATTTTTGTCACAAGCAAGTCACAGGTGAAGGAAAGCCCACAACAAGTTTATGTCTTAAATGACGGTGAAATGGAAGCCAGTCAAATGAGTTGTCATTCAAAAAAAATTTAGGTCATTTGGGTGTTGGTCAGATGGGTGTCAGTCAAATGAGTTTTAGGTCAAGTGAAATAGACACATATATATATCTATATATATGCACCGAACAGAACATCACCATGAAAATAAACCACATTAAATTCAACCCATCCAACTCGGGCCTTCACCTCCCTGACCTCCCATGTGGGGGGCTTCACCCCCCCACACCCCCTTACTTAAATATACTAACTCCAACATTGCACTACAGTGTGAAAAAGGGCAAAGGTCACCATGTTGGCCAACCATATCATTTCCTGTTAAACTTCTGATGTTTTGCCATTCGGTACCCTGGTCTGTTTGGTGCTTTCGTCTCGGGTATCTAGGCTTCGGTGTTCAGGTAAGTCGATCTACTGAAGTATATCCATATGTATGTATATATATATATATATATATATATATATATATATATATATATATATATGTGTGTGTGTGTGTGTGTGTGTGTGTGTGTGTGTGTATATATACACACACACATGCACACACACATTCATCATCAACAGCAACTTCAAATATATGATTTTGGCCATTTGCTTCTTAATTTTCATCCCAATGTAACACCAAATGGGGATACATAGAAAGTGCCTTCCTCTTCTAAGGTGGCATAAGGAAGCAAGTACTATTTTGAGATATGAGTTATACCCAGTCTAGCACTAGATGGAGATACACAAAATGTGACAACTTTTTTAAGGTAGTGTAGGAGAGGCATGTACTGTTCAAGATATGATTTATGTATCATCACAGGCATTTTCTTCCATGTTTATTGTGCACTATTATTTGGCTTACTTTGAGCACTAATCTTTGGGTACAACTCATTTCCTCCTTAAATAAAAAAGAACAATTGAATTTGTTTCCTTATGGATTTTTGTTTACGCCTTCATTGAATCAAAAGGTTGAAAAAATTGCACTGAAACACACCTCAGAGCATTTATAACTCCATCCCTTCTGAGTGCCTAGTGGCCAATGGTCCTCCAGCTTAATTTAGCTATTACTGTGTAGTTTTGGTCTTCTAAGGTATGTTCAAGTGATTCTGGAAAAGCATGGTTGAACAGCAAGAATGAATTTCTTCCCTTAATCAGGATTTTTGTTTAAACGATCACTGGATGAAAAGGTTGTTTAAAAAAATGTAAAATGCACCTCAGAGCATCTATAAACTCAAATGAATGCAGTTGTTTCATATATAGTTTAACGGAAGCAGTCAGGTCCAGTTAAAATGTTTTGAATGAATACAGGAAAACAGAAGAGTAAAATAAACTGTGAGGAAAAATGAAGAAAAAAGTAATTTAGATGGTATAGGTAGACCAGGATGGGGGCACCAGGTTGTGTGTGGGGGGAGGATGCTGTGAAACCCTTTCACCTAGGGCACCAGTTAACCAAAGGTCAGCCCTGAGCAGAATGTCATCCTAGTCATGCTCTTTGTTAGTGAAAATCATCTTACTAACAAAACAAAAAGGAATTAATATTACAAGGTTTGAACTGCTCAGACTTTAGATGGAATGATATTCAGCAGACTTTTGCACATTTAACAAGTGGACCGTGTATATACCTTAAAAGATAAAATCAAGTGTTGCCTTTGGATTGAATCTGTGAATAGTACTGTATTTGCTGGTTTAATACAAAGATCCTTTGGAACAGCTAATATAATTTAAACACAATTGAATAACTACACAGTTCAATATAGTGTGGGTGATATGCTCCTAAAATGATAAACATCATAATTAATAATAGACTGCAAACATAGATAAAAAAATAGCTTATGTATATAGGCAGCACAACATAATTGATTGAACTCAATAATGGAAGAGAGACAGAGAACTGTTATGAATATCTTCCCAGCAATCACTCAGAAATGAGATCAACAAAAACAGCTTTTATTTGTCCACAGGTAAAACAGTGGTGATAAAGCTGAAAGTGTGCTTGTAGAACAGGGATTCTTAATGGTAATGGTGAGTGTTCACACTACACAGCTAGATAACTGTCAGATAACGATCACTTCAAGGACTTAATGGTACACAGCTAGATAACTGTCAGATAATGATCACTTCAAGGACGTAATGGTAAACAGCTAGATAACTGTCAGATAACGATCACTTCAAGGACGTAATGGTACACAGCTAGATAACTTTCAGATAACGATCACTTCAAGGACATAATGGTAAACAGCTAGATAACTGTCAGATAATGATCACTTCAAGGACTTAATGGTAAACAGCTATATAACTGTCAGATAACGATCACTTCAAGGATGTAATGGTACACAGCTAGATAACTGTCAGATAACGATCTCTTCAAGGACTTAATGGTACACAGCTAGATAACTGTCAGATAATGATCACTTCAAGGACTTAATGGTACACAGCTAAATAACTGTCAGATAACGATCTCTTCAAGGACGTAATGGTAAACAGCTAGATAACTGTCAGATAATGATCACTTCAAGGACATAATGGTAAACAGCTAGATAGCTGTCAGATAATGATCACTTCAAGGACTTAATGGTACACAGCTAGATAACTGTCAGATAATGATCACTTCAAGGACTTAATGGTACACCGCTAGATAACTGTCAGATAATGATCACTTCAAGGACTTAATGGTAAACAGTTAGATAACTGTCAGATAATGATCACTTCAAGGACTTAACGGTACACAGCTAGATAACTGTCAGATAATGATCACTTCAAGGACGTAATGGTACACAGCTAGATAACTGTCAGATAATGATCACTTCAAGGACTTAATGGTGGCATGACAGCAGCAGCATGGATAGTTTCACAGGAAGATCCTTAAGTACTCAGGACATGAGGTAAAGTAGTGACCCTGCAGAAATGATTGTGTCCAAGTTCAGTCTGAACTATAGTGCCAAAAATCAAATGAAGAATATGTTCTGGGATAAGAAGAAAGAAAACAATCCCAACCAGACACTTTCCTTTCAAATTATGACACTCAGTAGCAGGAAAAACCATATCTGAAAAATTAGATCACAGTTAACCTCAGAGCAGTGCAAACTATGTTTAAGAATCTGCTTTTAAGCCTTGAAAGAAAATTATATCTAATACTTTTAGCTGTATTGAGTTAAATTTTGTGGTCATGGGCATATGGACTCATGTATGAAAAAAGAAAAACAAGTCCTTAATGTATACAAGAGAAAAGAAAACTTAAGTTTTTAATTGAGACAAAAGCACCTGCCAAAAATAGCATGTCATACCTCTCAACCATATAATTTTTTGTAGAACGTCCAGATTTTTGACTCATATTTTAGCCTGTTCCTGATAAAATGCATGATTTTCTGGCAAATTGCTTATGGTTGAAGTCATTAAATAATGACATACATTTGAGTTTCAGACTTCAGTTCCTTCATAAAATGCATAATAACACAAATCCTGTTATTCTAGCAACTTTCTACATTTAGAAGAGTAATATTTAAAATCTGTCCCTATTTTAGGCATTTGACCTTTGACCCCCCATTATTTTAGGCTTTGCTCAGATTTCTTGTGCTAAGAGTTTGAGATGTGAGAACATGGTGAATAATATGCTGGTGTTTCTTACAGCATGTAGCACAGCCATTATTCAGATTTAAAGCGGTTGGCTAATGCCCTCTGTTACTGTAATATAATTATAGAAAACCTCACAAAATTAGGAATACCCCCTTCATCACTGAATGGCTAGCCAGCTAGCTTATTGACAGGCCCAAGGAGTTAGAATAGTGGAGTCTTCATCCACAAAAATTTGAATTACCAGTGGGCGTTTCAGTGATTAGTGCTGGGGCCGCTCCTATTTAACATTTACTTCTCAGAGACCAGGGCTAATATCAAGGGCCTCTGGCTGATTGAACTAAAGGTGGAGAGTTCCACTAAGATATTCCACAGATCAACTTAATTAAGTCTTGCTGATGGTGTCATAGATAAAGAGCTGTTTACATGAATATAATTTTATTAGCTATTAGTGCAAATCTATGTCAGAAGCTCAAAAATACTTTCACATAAACCTCACTGACTGCGTGAACTTTAGATGACTGCATGAGCTGAGAGTGCCTGGCAATCTTACAGGAAGTAAGCAAAGTTTTAAAAAAAAAACTACCTGATTCCAAAAGAAAAGGAATCACTGAAAAGGATTAAGAACAGAAACAATAGCAGGCACAAGAAATGAGTGAGAGTGTTGTAGGAAACATCAGCAAATTAATTTCAGTGGTGGCAAACGTCTCAGAAGAGAGTTGGTTTCTAAAAGGGATATTTGCAAGTCAGCAAAACAGCTACGAGTAATCCAAGAGGAAAGCAAGGAATACAACCAAATATCATACAAGCAAAAAAGCAGCTCATCGAATGCCTCCAAAGACCGCAGGTCCTGGAAACAGAGATGGAAATGATAAAGAAAGTGCCATATGCTAAAGAGAGCAAACCTAGGAGAACCAATCTCAAAACCACTGATTTTAGTGAAAAGTATGTAGAGACTTAGCTAGAACGATTCTTCATGGAATGGCTGTAGTGAAGCCCTCATGGTGGCTGTTACAAAGTAAATTGCAGAAGGCTTGGGCTATGAGGAATGAAGAAGAAGACATAAAACGTGAGTCATATGAAGGAATTAACAAAGAAGCAGAAATGCCCTGTTCACTCACAGCCTCACTTCAGGCTTTGTCCATACCGAATGGCACACTGCTACAGTCATCCCTCTCCATAAAGGAGGAGTGACTACAGACCCTGGAAATTATTGCCCCATTAGCCTGACGAGTATCATATGTAAGGCTATGGAGTGCATCATCATGGACCTAATTAACAAGGATATAGGGAATCTCTACACTCTAGATCCCACGCAATCTGGTTTTGTGAAAGGTAGATCATGCTTGCTCAACCTGGTTGATTTCTTTGAGTCAGCCACCAGAACTGATGAAGTTAAGGCAGTTCATACAGCCAACCTCAAACTGGCCAAGGCCTTTGATACCATTCCTCACTCACCAAACTAGGCATCAACCCTTATATCATTAGGTGGGTTGCAAATTGGCTCACAGATAGAACCCACAGTGTGAAAGTAGTGGACTTCCAAGTCAGACTGCAGACCAGTCACGAGTGGAGTTCCACAGGGATCGGTCCTGGGTCCTCTCCTGTTTGGCATCTACTTCTCAGAAGTTCAGGCCAACACAGAGGGACTCTGGCTGACCAGGTTCGCAGATGATTGCAAGCTGTGAGCCATTATTAACTCCCCAAGTGATGCAGACATCCTAGAGAAAGGCCTCACTGAGATCAATGACTGGTGTCGAAATCAAGGCCTTAAGCTTAATGCAAAAAAATGCATCATCATCCCCTTTGAGAAAAACTCAGTTCCCACTAATTACCACATTGATGGGAGCCCACTGAACACTAAAAGCGTTATAAGAGATCTGAGGACATGGGTTGACAGCAACCTCTCCTTTGAACACCAAATTGTCATTGTGGTCAGAAAGTCCTTCTATGTGGCACATCTTATTACCAAGGGTTTTGCATCCAGGAAGAAAGAGGTCATCATCTCTCTCTACTCTTCCCTCATTAGATCAATCATAGAGTATAATGCCCATTTGTCATGTACCTCACCAGATACCTGCAAGAGCTGGAGAGGTCACAAAAGTACCTCACGAAGAGGATCCTAGGTCTTAAACACATGTCCTACATGGACAGACTCAAAAAACTCCAGCTATTCTCTTTCTCATATCGTCTACTAAAAGGCGATCTCTGCTTGACTTACAAAGCTATGTCTGACCCATCTCTGTTAGAAATGCTACAGCAAGAAATCCCAATCCCTCCGCACTACACACTCTAGAGACCTCAACCTCATTACCACAATCAGCAAAACATGCTGGAGGGACAGGTTCATAACCCAGAGACTGCCCATGCTCTGGAATAGACTTCCCATGCATGTCAAGCAGAGCACCTCACTGGCCCTCTTCAAGAGAAATCGTGATATGTGGATGGGAAATAGAAAGTTCACCCCAGGGATCACTCCAGTGGGTCTGCTTGATAGAGGCACTGGGAACTAACGTTGGGCTGCACAATGCCAGGGCACTTCTGTGGGCTAGGCTTGTAAAGGCTGCAGGACCATTAGCCTAGTACACACCTTTGAACCTATGAAAAGTCCACAAGCGTACATAATGGGTAATGTATAAGAAGAAGAAGACGCAGGCTCCAGGCTGAAAACTTGGAGAGTCAGTTACCAACCACCCCTCCACCCAAAAAATGACAGGGTGAGAAACAGGAACTAAAGAAACTGTCAAATACACCGAAAAGATCATCTCTGCAGAAACACAGAATGGAAATCCAAAGGCATCTATAAAAGCAGAGCTCTAGTGATCAAACTGAATCCCAACGAGAACAAGCAAAAAAAAAAGACACCAAGAAATCCACAAAGAAGAACAAGCCAGGAAGAGAAAAAAGAAGGAACAGAAATGCTGGAGAAATCATTGAGGAGCCCCAGTTACACAGTATCAGGAGCACACAGCAAAGAAAATGACAAAGGTGTGAACTACAGTGACCACAGCTGGACTGACTGAGCTAGGAAGGAAGGCAAGGTGGGTCTATGCCTCAAAACACAGCATGCAAGTAAGCCAGTTCAGCAAAATGGTGACAGGACTAGAGGGCTGCATCACAGGGATGATTAGGCATGCAACACTCGAAAATGAACTGTAAAATGAGACTTTCAGGAGCTCATAAACAAGCACTTAAGCAGAATCCTGAGTGTATTTTTGTGTTTACAGTATGATCTACACATTGAAGGTAAAGAATTTCAAGGCATGTGAGCATAATCAAGTTTAAACATAGAGTGCTTCAGGGAAGGGCAGGGTGTACACAGCAAGGAGAAAGGAATCAAGCAGTATAAAAAGTGTGCTTAAAACGTGATCTCTGTAGGGACGTGAGAAAAAATCAACAGAAAGGAAGGTAACTGGGGTAAGAAATGGGTGAGTATGAGACAGCAGACATCAAAAATGAAACAAAACAAGTTCCTGCAAAACATTTCAACATAACAAGCAGTTTACAACAGTTCGGATAATCCTTAATAGGCCCTAGGGAATGATGAATAATCAGACAAATAAAAAACAGGAAGGAGCTGGTTGCCTTAGCAATGAAATTAACATAAAGTGTCAGGAAACAGAGTAGGACGGGAGGAGCCAAGACAGCATGTACGTGCAGAGATAAAGTTAAAGAGGAGAAACATGAGGAGGAAGGAGAAGGCAGAGCAAGATTTCTGCTAATCCAAAATGTGGAAAAAGGAATGTTTATTAGTGTAAGACAGAAAGGGAAAGGGAAGGACATGAGGAAAACTGTGCTAGCAGTTTCAAAACATAGAGTGACTGACAATGTAGGGCTAGACACGAGCAGCAGGAAGCTTTGAGAATGAGAGATGACATCAGTCAAGCTGAAAGAAATTACTGGCTAGTTTAGCAGTACCCATGAACAATGGCATGAGAGACAGGAGTGTCTGCGGATGTATACGCAAAGTAGGAGGTGATCTACACTGGTAGAAGGATGTACGGAAACAGAGAGAGAGAGAGAGAGAGAGAGAGCACTGGAGAGATGCCAGTACAAGCATAGCTAGAGATGCATGTCTCTCTCTCTCTCTCGTTCTCTTTGCTGTTGGTACTTTCATGTTACCTGATTTAGAAACAGCATGAAATTACAGAGAACAGCACAGACAGACACATAGTATACAATGAAGGCAGAAAACTAGAAAATAAATAGAATAATAGTTACAAAACACAAAACCAAAACATACTTAAATCAAGTCTGCAAACCAAATCTACATAGCAGATCTGTTCATCTAGACCGTAGAGATTGGGAATGTACATATTAAGTAAACACACAAGAGAACAACTGAACCATGTAACTCAGGCATAGGACACATACCTTCTAACAGAGGCAGTATCAAGTAGCAAAGTACAAGTGGGATAAAATAAACCAATGAAGGGGAAAGGAATGTAATTATACAAGTACAATAACGGACAGTGACACAAGCATGTGGAGTTAACATCAGCTGACAGAAGTGACTCGTACAATAAACAATAAAACAAATGGGATCAGCATAATAAGCAAATGGAAGGACTGCAGAAAGAAATGATGGATATGTCAGGAGAAGCAAGGAATAAAAGGAGCAGGAAGAAGCAGCTAGTGACCAAACCATGCAAAACGTGCAAGTAGAAACAGCAGGAAACAGAGAAAGGTTGTAGATGGCAAGGAACTGGCAAGGACTGAAATCAACCAAAGTAACCCAGGCTCAGGAGGGGATAAGAGACTAAAAGTAGGAAACAATGGGGAGGAAGACATAGTGAAGAAACTAGCTGGAGTGTTTCTAAACTGGGCATAAGCATGAAGGGTGAACAAGGAATGGTGGGGAGACATATACCTCACCCAGACTTGGGGCAGGATAAGGGAGAGGATAGCAGGGGAGTAAAGATAATGATATAGACTGTTGAAGGAATTTTAAACCTGATCAAAAGCAGTACCAGTCAGAATGTGCATCTTAAAGGAGGAGACGTATGTACGATACAGGAAACCAAGCTGAAGATTGTGGAAATGAACAAGATCAGAGGGTAGGATTTCCCCAAGGTAACAACAGTCCATGCAAATGTGGTGGTGGGGGAGTGGCTTTTTCAGAAAAAGGACTAAACATTAGGGTAAAAAGAATGAATTTCAATCAAAAATGGAGAAGGTTAATGTGTCAAGAGACCAAGAAGGACAGAATTAAAGTTAGACAATATTTATATGCTTCAGTGAGAATGAGAAAAAATATATAAGCCATTCTTTGAAACATGGGAAGGGCAAAGGGAAAATGATGTCATGGAACTAATAGCAGGTAACTTAAATGTTACACTGGAGAAGAAAATGCACAGGAAGGGAGGAAGGAGTGGAAGGAGAGAGCTATAAAATAAAAAAGCAGAGCAAGAGAGAAATAGCAGAAATGGGAGAAAGATGAGCAGACATTCTAGTCTACTGAAAAAGTAAAGTGAGTTAGAGTTAAGGAAAGATCCGTCTAGAACTGTGCTTCAGTAAGGATAATGGGATCAAAAGAGTCAACTAGGAGGGATGGAAAATGATGGAGATGGAGTGAAACAAAATGGAAAATGGTAAAGAATCGACAGCTGGTAATTGTGATATAGAGAAATATTGCCAACTCAGCTATCTGGAATTTTGTAAATAAGTCTATGTCATTTGTGAATGTTGATATGATTTATACCAAACTGTATGTTATGTACTGAGATGGAATGTAACCACAGCATGCCCTGCTGACTTAGAACAGAAATGCATATAAACCATATACCTGTGCAAATGTATGTTTTAAAAGTAGAAACTACAGCATAAAAGGGTTAACTTGCAAAACTTAAGAATAGTTGAGGTTAAGTTACTTTATAGCTGTGCCATAAACAAGAGAAGTTATCTCTTAGTGTCAGTATAGCATACACAATGTCTAGAGCTCGAAGTCTTTTGTATTGTCTTGAAAGAGAAGTAATTACTAGGTTTAAAATGTAAAATTGTTTTATTTTATGACTTACAAGATCTGCAAACATCTGAGAGATGTGTATTTTTAACACAGAGATGTTAAATTCTGTTAGTTTCTTTTTTACCCTGAAAACTGAAGTCAGGTGACACAAAGTGATGTCATCCAAGCTAACCCAACAGTAATATTTGATATTAATTTAAGAACTCTCTCAGAGTGAGACTGGGCATTTTGTATTTTTCTTTGACCTGGAAACATGCACTCATCTGCACTTGCCTTGCAAGTAAGATTTAGGGCATAGCACCTCTTTTAGATCCAGAGAGAAATAGAGTAAAGATTAGTTTAGATGTTTTCTGTATTTATTTGAGACTGTCCTGCAGTGTTGTTTTAAATATTCCCTGTGATTTTTGAACTCTGAAGTTACTGTGTTGATTTACTGAGTATTGTTTTGTTCTTTTATTACTTATTATTAAATATATGTAAACCTATCTTTGTGGCTGATATTTGTGAGACATATTTAAGCTCTTAGAACTTCCGTATGTATTTGGTGACATTGTACAGGCCACTCCTAAATAGCCTTGCAAGTCTTGGTCAGACTATCATTTGGATTAATAGTAACATTACACAGTAGGATTGGACACCCTTTGGTAAGAGATTTAAAGTAGTTGATAAGTAGTGGCTGGTGGCAGCTGGAACTACCTTATAGTCTGGGCAGAAAGGGGCATAGCTAGTAAACCTGTGTCAGCCTTTCCCAGGTGTGTGTGTGTGTGTGTGTGTGTGTGTATATTTGTGTGTGTGTGTGTGTGTGTGTGTGTGTGTGTGTGTGTGTGTGTGTGTGTGTGTGTGTGTGTGTCTGTCAGCTACTCGGTCAGAGAAGGTGCTGGAGGTTTTGGCTTGGCCACTCAGCTGAGATCTCAGCCCTATAGCTGTGCCAGTGGGGAGTCTTATTGGAGATCTGGAGAAATGGTGAGAAACCAGCCCCATACTGACTGTGGTCTCTGTGTGCTCTTAAAGGAAATTGCAATTTACTGTATGTGTACTTGTAATCCTCCCATTGTCTATTCCCTCACTATTGCCAATAGTGAGGATTGAGGCTCCTTGATTACTGGGCCAGTGCAGGGGCATTATATATTAATTGGTTGGCAGTGGTGGGGTAGTCACATCACATATTAATTGGCTTGTAGTGGTGTGGATATTAAATTCCTGTAGCCTGTGTACAATGGTCACTGAAGGTGTTTGTGCTCTCAATCAGCCATGCAGTGGACATTCAAAGTTTCATATCACAATTGTTTTATTATTTTTTTTGTAGCTTAATTAGTCAGGGAGAGCAGGCAAGCATGTCAGCAGAGGAGTATGGCAAGCTGACAAGGAGGCAGTTGGCTGAAATGTGCCAGGCTAAGGGACTGGTGCATACCAACCTGACCAAAGCAGACATGATTGTAGCTTTGGGCACATCTGCATTGCAGACCAGTGATCAGGACGACAACCAGGCTGGCCTTGGAGATGTATGACTCTCAGAAAATGGACAGCCCAACCTTTCCAATGAGGACTTAAAAATCTGTCTGGAATTAAAGCGACTTGAGCTGGAGGCCAAGCGTTTGGAAATAGAAGTAGTATTGTGACTGAGAAATCTAGAGGCTGAGGAAAATGTCACAGTAATTATGATGGAAAATCAGTTAGGCAAGGAGAACACAGGCTGTCCATGACTAGGATGGGTTAAATATTCAATATGAGGTTGGTTACTGAGTAAAGCTTGAAAGTACCAGAAGGATAAACCAGCATCTAGTACAAGTGTTGGAAAGAAAACTCAGGCAAGTCCTGATAGAGCTGGGTAACTGAGGCAGGAACAGGAAACTACTGCAATGGAAATAATTCAAAATACAGAATGGACAGAACCAATGCAGTAATGAAAGAACTTGTGAGGCAGAAGGAGTTATGCTGGGGAAAGGAGGCAGGAAACCCAATGATCTAGATACTAAAAGAAAGGGGCAGTCCAAATCAGGGAACTCAAACTGGCAGGTAGGGTTGGATTAACATGAGGGGCTGATGGAATTATAGCTCCAGGCACACATATTAGAAATAGGTCCTGCTGCCTATATACCCACATTAGTCTAAAATCTTGGGTTGCTGCCACACCAAATAAATAGCTCCCTTGTAATTAGCAGCTCATGGCCCATGAGGTCCATAACCCAGCCTTGTTTGTAGGCAGTACTAATTTGGAAAATCAGGGAGAAATGGGAAAATCTATAGGTCAATGTTGTGAATTTTGAAAAAGGAATTACTTGTCAGAAGGGAGAGTCATCTGAAAAGAGAAGGTACTCACAGAGGTTGCAAGAGCAGTAATAGGGAAATACATCCCATGGACAAATTAGGAGAGCAATTGAGAAGCTAAAGGGGGGACAGACCAAGATAACTGGTGATGATCCTACTGACTTCTGCACATTTGTAGAAAAGGTGGTCAGCAATGAACTAATAATAAGAATCGGTATACAGAAGAGTTAAGGGCCACATCAGTAATAAACTTGACAAGGCACCCACCCCCAAAATAATGGAGATAACAGAACCAGGTAGCTATGTCACATTCACTGAGTAACATAAACACAAAAGTTCTGTCAAAAACTCCTATCAGGGAAGAAACACTCCATCATGCAAGGTACATCAATAGGGAGCAGGTAGATTTTAAACGGGGAGAATTTCAGTGTATATCTAGTGAGCACTCTTAGAAGACATGGAAGAATGTGAGGCAAATCAGAAGGAGTGAGCAGGAACACTACCCTTCAATGTAAGATTTAACTCACTAAATGACCATTTCTCTTCAAGATCCTATAGGAGCTGATGTTAAAGAACAGATTCATGCCATGATTCAAAACCTGCCTCCCAAATAAATGGGGAAATGGGAAAAACTCAAGACAGAAAAATACAAGAAGAGATATCAGATAGGGGGTACCCACTTTCACTCACCGTATTTATTGCCACCAGTAACAATTTATAGAGGTGAAAGAGATTCAATTTAAGTGAAGAAAATAGTAAAGGAAGAGCAAGTTTCTTTCAATTGTCCGTGGACTGCATGTTAATGACAGAAAACACTGAGGAGGCCACCAAGGAGTTCCTACTGATATTTAAGATATTCAGAGATGGGGTGGGGCTAGAGAGCAGTATGCAGAAAGCAGTGCAGGTAAGGATAGATAGAAACAGGATAGGAAGAAGGGAAAATACACTAACATAATAATGCAAAGAAAACAAGAATAAGGATGAGGATGGTGACTACCCAGCTTGAAGATGTATTCTTCTATTTTCAATATCACCCAGCGATTAATGATGAGAGACAAGAAGGCAGAAAAGGAAAACACGTTAACTGGGAAGAAACTTATTATGCAAAGCAAAACCTGTGCTGATAAACAGAAGGCAGTATCAAATAGGATTCAAAGGAGGGCCAGACCAGGTGCTAGTTTCAAAAAATTAGCATGTGAGGCAAAATTGGAACAGAAGAGTGAGAAATAATTAGCATTTAATGCAGCATGGACAGGGAATAGTCGACTATAAAAACTGGTTATAGTGATAGACAAGGAGGATACCATAAAAGATGAAAACTGAAGCACAAGCTGGGAGAAGATGCAAATGTTTAATTAGAATAAGGATAGAATAAGTATAATTAAGGCAAATCTTAAGGAAATAGTTTGGAATATCCAAAAGGAACAAATGGAGTGTGGGATGAAGGAAGAGATATGGATGAAGAGATGGAAAGGATAGGTGGGTGAAAAAAAGGGTAGGGATGAAAGACCAGGACTGGAGAAGAAAAGAAGAAGAATATGGGCAGGCTCCAGGATGGAGACAAAATGAGTGATAAGTAACCTTTCCAAAGGGAAAGGTCAGTAAAAGGCAGGCCAAACAAAAAAGGTACTGAGGACATGGGATAAACAACTATAGATCTTCAACAGGTAGTATAAAACACATCACAAAAAGGAATAGAGAAATCAAGACCAGTAAAGATAAATGGTATAGATGCAGAGCTAAAAGGGTGAGGGTGACACACATGCTGTGGGACAGTTTATCTACTAGTCTTTGTATCAAAATTCTGTGGTTTACCTATTTTTCAAAGATAAATGTCAAAAACAGTGTGCAGAAAACCCATACCCTCCACCCCCTGGCTCCAAATTATATATACAAACTCCATGGTCAAACAACAATGGAAAAAAGAGGGAAAAGCAAAAAAAAAAAAAAAGCAAACAACTATCTGACACAGTGTAAGACACTGCAGTGAAACTCACACAATATTTCATTATTTAAATAAAACTCCTCTGTGGTATGCCCAATGTCATCTCATGAGATTGGCCTGTGGGGCTATGAATGGGCACACTGCATTTGAGAAGATGCAGTGACACAATGGAGAGAAATTTGGGGAACAGAGGAAAGAACACATGGCATTAATGTACTTTATGGTTACAAATGCGCCAGGAAAGGATTGATCCAAAGATGCCTACTAATAGTGGGAGGGATCAAAAGCCACATAGCTGCAAAGTGGAAGTGGGACGCACAAGCAGGAACTTGGATATCTGACTGAATAATACCACTAATCTGAAGTGACTGATTCAGGAACAAAAGCATTAGATTCCTTGCTCCTGAACAGCTGTGTGGTTTAGGCAAAGCAAATTACATCTTGGAATGGCAGGAATGTTAGCCTATTCGGTTAAATTTAGCGATGGTTGCATATGCTATATTTCTCATTTAATAAATGCTCTGTTTCATGTATGTAAAAATCATAAATGTAAAAGTAAAATGAACGGAACGAAGCAAAAGCAAGTATTCCACGTTTGTAAAAATAAATGTCAAGTAGATCCACATACAAAAAATCCAGGAATATTTATTGTGACACAGATAAGCGCTTTCGCAAGTAGCTTCATCAGATCTCTCAGATCTCTCAGTGAGAATACTTGCTTTTGCTTCGTTCCATTCATTTTACTTTTACATTTGTTATTATATTTCACGGTAACAAGCATATTCCAGGTCAGCAGCAGTTCTTTTGGATTGTTTTTTACTATGTAAAAATCATGCTCCATAACCACAACTGCAGTGAGGACAATATATATATATATATATATATATATATATATATATAGCTGATTGAACAAATGCAGAGACCTTCAAAAGTAGTATGAAGGCAGCAAGTCTCCTTACTCCTATTAATCATAATGGCATTAGGACAGATGAAGGAAATGGTTTGACTGACCAACATCAAGAAATATGAACCAGTGCAATATACTTCATCTTCTTTTCAAGAGGACAAAATGGTAGAAACCACTACAATGGCCAGCAGCTTTACTGTTCATTGTAATATATTTCAACATTTTGCTAACAATAGTACCTAAAGGCTGCAAACAATGGCAGAAATCACAGACTCTTCAGTAACCACAGAAGCATCAACTTGCTTTAATGTCAGCAGCCTCCCCTGCAGACAAGTATTTGTATAAGATACATATGGCTTTTTACGGTATTGTAATAAAAACATCAGGTTATACTGCCTACATCCTTGAGACTATAGAATAAAGAACACCCCAGACAACTAATAAGAAACTTACCAAGAGTTTAACTAGGTTGCTAAAGATCTCTGACCTCAGCCACTCTTACCTGAATTATTGAACAAAACATGAATTTCCTGAACAGCAGTGTGATTTAGGCAAAAGCAGATGATATTTTGGAAAAGCAGGAATATGATTTATATTTACATTGCATCTGCATTTAATGCTAAGTAAACTTTTCTATATGTTTTAGTAGATGCAAATAAAATACAGTATGTGATAAAGGAAATATTACTGTAGCAATACCCCAGATTTCAATATGTGTTAAGTGCTGCACTGAACCCAGTATAGCAAAAATTGGTAGGGATTTAGTCAGCCAACTCCTAGCACATGCTATCAGGCACATTGATGGTTTGCAAACATTTTCATGTAACCTTCGCAAAGAAAAAATTGTAGGCATCATTGTCCCTACAACATAAGAATACTTTAGAAGGCCATCACTAAGACCACTCCCACAAAAAAACATAAAGAGCAGTCTTAACTTTAAATATTAGCCAATTCACTTAATTTTAGTAATGGTTGTGCATGTAAATTTCTCATTCAATAAATGGTCTATTTCATGCATGTAGAAATAATGATACATGACCGCAACTCACGTCCCTTATCACCCTGCTTAATTTCAATATTGTCAACAAATATCAATTCTCTTAAAGCAGTAACCTGATGTTAATTTACAGAATGCACTTTTAGGGTTTGTTTTAAACAGATCATACAAATTTTACTCACAGGCTTGCTGAAAGGTTTCAGTTGGGGTGCTGGTTAGAAGTAAACGTACTAGGTTTCTTGAATGTTTGTATCACATCACTATTTGTGAAAATCTGTTTCAACCTAATATTGCAGGTGAACAAATTTAACTTATATAATACACCTACTAAATTACTATGCCCAGAAAGAATAAAAGAAAAGAAAGATCTCTGTTAAGCACATGTAGCTGAGTATCTGCCAAGGTCATTGAAGAAATATTATAAACAGTTCCATAGTCGGCTTGTTGTCCCCCAACATGCTCTTGGTAATGCTCTGTTGATCCATCCATTGATCTTCCATACCACTGTCTTTTATTCGCCCTCTTCCTCTACTTTTTCATTGGTGTAGTTCTCAGCAAAAATGATGTTGTTCTAATGGTTCAGGAAATGCTGGAGACTGTGAAGAATTATTTTGATCAATCTGTATTCCACCAGGTTAGAAAATGTCCTGAATGTTTGTAGATCTTCTGTCTGCAAACACTAGCCGTGTTTCCCCTAGCTGTTGTCTCAAGGAGATCACATGTGCATCTTTCAAATAAGCTGGTCTAGTCCAAGAGGAAATGGTGCCATTTTTTAAATCTTTCAATTTTCTTTTTAGCTTCTATGTCTTATTTGCTAACAAACAGCATTCAAAGGTAGTAACATTATCAAAACATAAAACACTTTTTCAGTGAACAAGTTAGCATTTCCATTCATCAGAAATAAACTAACTGATGAAGGCTATTTGATGGGCATGACACAGTCATCATTACTTGCTCAGATTGTTGGGGGACACAATGAAAGCTGACAACAGCACTGTCATACGGGGTGGGTTGAAACAGGTGAATTTGTTAGGCATTTACACTGCTAGGAGATTGCTGGGTCTCAGGTTCACATCCTTCAGTGTATGAGTTGAACTGCGATGTTGTAGTTATTGATGGTGCCCACTGTCATGGCCTGCAGCCTTGAGGCTCATTGCAGTCTGTGGCCTCTGGTATCAAGAGTGTGCACCCATGATGGTAGCCAGCATGACATTAGCAATGGTCATTGCAGGCATGGTACTCCATGCTCCCACAGGTTGAAAGTTTTGGGCATGTTGGCAAGCAGGCTGGTGAGAAGCCCCAGGCATTGGCCTTGAGGAATGTTGCTATTTCAGCTATGAGACCACTGACTGCCGTGTAGCCTTAGCTGATATTGGCTCCATCAGAGCAATGCTCTTTACAATGTGTGTAGGTATACCATGTACCCAACCACCTCATGTTTGGACACTGTGACTGCCGTGCACTGCATGGCCTGCATTTGCAGACTGGAGAGTACGCACAGATTGTCTTATCAAAGTACTCAAGGAGGCCATATTTGCCATTGTAAACCTCAGCAGCAAGAGCAGCTCCCTATCCCTAAACTCCATGTTAGTATGCAGGTTACATCACAGAAACCATGGAGCTCAGTCACAATCTCCACAATGCTTTTGGTTGCTGCTGTCTGTCCATCACTGACTGGAATACCCATTAGTTTGATCTAAGTAATGTATCCAGATCAAAGAGTAGTGTGGAGTCATGGTAGAGCTTCATCCACACATCAGATGCAGTAAGAATATCAGAGGCTGTGTGGGCTGCGGACTTATGTGGAATTCAGGCTGGGCGCACAATCACAGGAGAGCTGCCTTGCTCTGGTGATGCTACGATTTCAGCTTGTACCTCCACAGAGACCTTTAATGCTGGTGATGTTGGTAACCCCAACCATTGCAGTGTAGTGGAAAGCCACAGCTGACACACGAGGAAGAGGCTATCCAGTTTTGTTGATCCCTACACCAAAGTGTAAACACATGATACCTCTGAAACCACTCAGACAAAAGTCTATAAACCCCTCCCATCTCATACATGTATTTAGCATCTGGAGACATACATATTTTAATGTATGGATTTTTTTGCAGTTTCAGCACTGAGGTAGTTGGAAGGAGAGATAGATAGAAGGTCCTTAGTGAATCAGTCCCTTCACACATGTGCTGTCATATAGCTGCTTACTGAGCAATACTAACCCGGTACATTCCCTAATTATAATTTTTTTTTTTTTTGTTGCTAGATTACGTCCTACATATAGGCCACACCTAGTTATGAGGGTCTGCTCTCCTTCCTTAGATAGGGAGACCAGGAGCTCCTTCAACTCAGAGAGACATTTCTCTGCTGTCTGCCCACTCATTTTGGCAGACATGTTCTTGACAATGTCCTGTGTCTTGTCCTTTGTGCAGATGTTCAACACTAGATCACTGTTGTAGTAGCCTAAGCTATGTGGGTTATATCCTAACACAGATATGACCAACCAGCCAGCTTTTCAGTGTTTAAGGATACCTTCCACATGCTCTAACTGACAGAAGTTTGAGCAGCACTCCATTTAAAAAGCAGTTACAGAGTGCAAGATGCTTCAGAGTTTTCTTGCCGCTAAAGTACTCCCCCCTCTGCAGGCTTTGTGAAGCTGACAGTTGGCTAGTATTTTAGCATTCCTTCAGTGCTGAACCGATAACTTCCCTTTAAGAAAAGACCTTTCACTAAATTATAAGTCTGAAGAAAAAATGTGTTTCTCTATGAAAATGTATTTTCCCTAAGCTAGGGAATGTTAGATTTTGGACTGTCTTTATGTGCAAAGGGATGTTTTTTTTTCCGTTGAGAATGCTTGTGTGAAATATACATGTAAATGCTTTTCAACTATTTTTTTCTACATTGCAATATAAAATAGCTGTGATTTGGGCACATTTATTGTGGTTTTGGGGACTGTCTTTAAAACATTTTACCTGAAAAATTTACTTGGATAGTCACTTCCTTTACTAGCTGTTGCTGGTACTCTTTTCAGGTGAACAAAGGTGCAAATATCGGTCTCCTTTGTTCTTCCTTACCCCATCCACATTCATTATATTTCTTGGTAGTCTCGGGTCTGTTTGCTGGTGAGTAACTCTTGTATTGTCTGATTTGGCTTCTCATTCTGCACATTATTGTATCTTGGTCCCTCTAGTGTAGCACCTAAAACCACTAAAGACTGAGAGTTAATCACATCCTCTGCAGCTGTTCGTTACCCCGTACCAGGTAAGTGAAAACCAGTCTTGGAGAGGTAGCAGATAAAGATTAACCACTTAGCTGTGTTAGATGCTTGTTTCGTAGGATAGTTCTTCTGCCATGGGTCAGTCATTTTCCAGAGAGTCCCACAGGAAAACAAAAACAGTGAGGTATGTGATGTCCCTTGTTCTCTCTCTTTTGAATACAGGATTTACTAGGATGACTAAAGGAATTGCTTCTAGTCTTAATTTTTATTTCTGCTTCTCCACTGACTGTTAAAAGGAAAAAAAAAAGGTTTCCCTCTGTCTTGTCACTGATTCCCAGTCAGACCAGTCGGGACAGGACAGAGAGTGTTCTCCAATATGCCTCAAGCTGAATATTGTGTTTCTGAGGAAATTGCTTCTTTCGTTTTCCCTTCAGTGTAGTTTTCTTTTCTGAAACTATATAGCAACATGAAAAATTTGTTTCAATGGGAACCAAATGAAATCCTGTCTCCCAGCAAAAGTTGTATGTCTTGTTACAACAGGATTTTCCTCAGCTTGAAGTTATCCCTTCTGTTTAATCAACTCTAAAGGGTGTTTTCTTAATAGCTTGCCTGACAGACAACTATGTGCCCCAAAAATGTATGATAGGGTATATATAGTACCTCAAAACCCTTGAATAGCCCTTTTCTTATTCCCCTATCTGATTCTGATGTTGTTTTCTTATCAAACCCATCTACTGCTGATTATTTTCCTGAATGCTGCCCCATTTCTCCTTTTCAGGATGGGAAAGCATTTGATAGATCTGGGACTAATGTTTTTTCTTCTACTGTTTTATCTTTAAGAAGGTGGAATTGCCAGGTATATGTGTGTTAAAAAAATAAAATTTCGCTGGCTTTGTTTGAGAAATTGAGAACATTAACTGTTAACCTTCCTTTTTTAGAGGTTAAATTTGATTGAACACCTCATTCTGTTTCTTATGTAAATAAACACTCTTTAAAGTGTTTTATAGATATATATATATATATTTGTATCTCCTTCTGTTTGTCAAAAGAACACTTCATCGACAAGCAGAAGGCTGAGCCCACTTCCAGGAAAGTGCACTACATCGAAAGTGCACTTTCCCAAAAGCCGATTCGCCGAATCGCGTTACAGTGGGGATAAGGGAATATATCCTTTTCCCCACTGTAGTGCGATCTCCGAGTTAGTATGTAGATCAAAAACACCAAAAATCAGGAGAAAACCAGGTCTTTTAGCATAAAATGATTTAATTCGCTAAACGTCACAGGCGACTTTATCAGAAATACAACTCACTACTACAAAAGCACACTTGAAATACTGTCAGCAAGTGAACAATTAATTGTATAACAAGCTGTTCAACTCATAAAACAATTATTCAATTGAAATGAACCATCAATTAACTTAGTCCCATAGAGTACTATTTACAGTAAAAAATGCATCTAAGTAAAAACTTTATTTTTTAATGTTAATTTTTCTGTTTTTTAAAAAAAAAAAATTATATTGGCTGTGTCATTCAGCCCAGGATGTATGTGAGAAGCCAATCTCAGTTGCCATACTGCTTCTTTCTGTTCTACTTTGTTCCTATAATCACCTCCCCTGATGTCCTTGTTCACTGACTCAAGAACCGAGAAGGTGAACTTTTTTCCAGTTGATGCATGTAGTGAAATGTTTGTACAAGGCATTATTGAAATTTTTTGTTCTTATAGTGCACAGATGTTCAAGAATATGTGTCCTCAAACTTCTAGTGGACATTCCCACATAGAACGCCAGACATCCTCTACACATAGCCAAACAGACAATACCTTCACTACCACAATCTATTCTGAAACCGTTTTTTCTGAAAGTGGTGACGTGAGTTCAACAGTGGGGAGGCGAAAGGCCGACGTTGTTATACACGATTCTGGTGACATGGGTGAGCATTGACAAACAAGAACTGGCCAGAACAATGGTTGGGATAACAACAAAGGGGCCGGCTTCAGTGCCAACAAGCCTTTTTTACAGGTGGATTACAGTTCTTGCAACAAGAGGAACAGAAGCAGGAGCAAGGGTTATCAAACCCACAGTTGGGGCAGGAGCAGACCACGGAGGTAGTTGGGACTGTAAAATATGACTGTGCGTGTATTTCTGTATTTAATCTTTCAGAATTTGTTTTGAATGATGAGCACGTTAATGTTTTAAAGCTGGGCTTAAATTTTCAACTCAGTAGAAGGGCTGACAAGTAAAACGCTTTTGGAATTGAAATTTTTTACTCAAAAGGTTAATTTGCAGTACATTTTATGTGCTGTAACTTTGGGTAGTACTTTGGCTAAGCCCTCTATGTACAACCCTACATTAATGTATACTTTGAAAATGTTCGAAAATCTTTGTAAGAGAGACATCAGGGCTCAAATTGGTAGTAGTAATTACCCTTCTTTTTACAACCTAAGTACAAATGAGAGAAAGGCACTTAATGACTTTGTGTGCAACAAGGATTTAAGGTTTATGAAGGCCGACAAGGGGGGGTGGGATTGTGGTCATAGGTACTAATGACTACAATAATGCAATGGAGCTTATGTTGGCTAACCAGATGGAATACAAAAAGGTGTCTATAAATTCGACATTTTGAAATGTTATGGTTTCATCTATGCCACTCTTTATCGTTTGTTAATGGATGACCAAATATGCAAAGAAGTCTTCGACTTCTTGCATGTGGAGGATTGCAAAATAGGTGTGCTTTTTGGAATACCTAAGCTCCACAAGAGCATTACAAATCCCCCTTTTAGGCCTATCATTTCTGCCTCAGGAAGTTGTACAGATTGCATCTCTTTATACTTAAATCATGTTTTGAAGCCATATGTGAAGCAGTTACTGTCATACATTGCCGATTCCTGGGACTTCTTGGAAAAATTTAAGAATGTTTTTTTCCAGTTTGGATAATGACAGTGAACAGTTTTTGATGCTTACAGTTGACGTGACTTCACTGTTTACTTGCATTCTCCAGGAAACAGGTGTTGATTTTGTTAGGTGGCTTTTGGTTAAGTACACCAGTTTGAGTAACCACACTTACACCTTGTTGTTAGATTTACTACTGGAGCACAGTTATTTTATGTTCAATGGCAATTTCTACAAACAACTGTTAGGAGTATCTATGGGTGCCACTGTGGATCCCACTTATGCAGGTTTGATTCTTGGGCAGTGGGAGTTGGAAATTTTGCCTAGTGTGGATTTATATGACAAGGTCGTCTTATACAAAAGGTTTGTAGATGACCTGTTTTTTATTGTTAAGAAGGAAGGTTTTAGTGTAGATGCTTTTGTAGATGCTTTAAGTGCTACTACTGAATTTTTAACATTCACCTTAAGTGGTTTTGGTCATGAAGTTTGGTTACTGTGTGGGAAGCTACCAAGAATGAGGTTTACAGTAGTATTCATCGAAAAAATACTTTTTGCAACAGCTATGTACATTATAAAAGTAACCACCCCACCTTTACTAAAAAGAACATTCCCCACGGCCAGTTCATCTGGGCTTCACAGATGACCATGGATGACACCACCTTTTCTGAGGAGGTTCAGTTCATTAAAAGGTTATTTTTTGACAGGGGCTATCCTGGAGATTTACTGAACAAAGCTGCCAGTGAGATTATCTCTAGAAGGGAGAATGATTTTCCTCCCATTTTGGCAAAAAGAATGTACACGGATGGTGTAGGTCTGAGCAAACTTAGGTTTTGTTTGGACATGAGTTTGGACAACAACCAGATTCATAAAATTATTAATGAGAACTGGAAAGTCATTTTTGGTAATGGTGACATGGTAAATGTACTGGGTGAGATGCCTTGTTTCATGTACAGGAAAAATTGTAACATCAAGGATATGTTAGAGAGGGGACATGCTTCCCATTGTTTAGGAGTAAACAATAGAGGTATG
Organism: Protopterus annectens; assembly: GCF_019279795.1. Lineage (NCBI taxonomy): Eukaryota > Metazoa > Chordata > Ceratodontiformes > Protopteridae > Protopterus > Protopterus annectens. Next base: position 1,066,874,611 of record NC_056732.1, read on the forward strand.
CAAAAGTGTATGGGATGTAAAGTATGTAGGTACATCCACACTGGTTCTTATATTTTTTGCAACACCTTGATTTCAGTATCACCATTCCAGGTAGACTAGATTGTGATAGGGAAGGTATTGTCTATGTGGCTATGTGTAGTGGATGTCCAGCGTTCTATGTGGGAATGTCCACTAGAAATTTGAGGACACATATTCTTGAACATTTGTACGTTATATGAACAAAAAATGTCAATAGCGCCTTGTACAAACATTCCACTATGTGCATCAATTGGAAAAAGTTCACCTTCTCGATTCCTGAGTCAGTGAACAAGGACATCAGGAGAGGTGATTATAGGAACAAAGTAGAACAGAAAGAAGCAGTATGGCAACTGAGAAAATTGCAGAAAAGAGGAAAATCCCAGGATGGAAAAACTCCCTTACCAGCCTCAGTATGAAACTGAGATCCCTCATAAAATCCTCCAAAGTTAGTTATGAAAATAAAATTGCGAAAGATTCCAAAGATAACCACAAGGCACTCTATAACTATGTCAAGAATCTAAATGGCAATGCTCAGATCTGCTCTGAGCTAAAACATAATGGCATTAAATATACTGATCCCAAGGATATTGTCAATATCCCAGCAGATTGATTCAGTGCCAACTTCACCCCCCTCTCATCCCCAAAATTGCCCATCTCAATACCGGAAGATTGCCAAATTCCAGTAATAACGGCCACAAAGGTAAAAAACACACTCTCCAAAGCTAAGAATACAGCATCAATGGGACCAGATGACATCCTGGGCTGTGTACTATATGAACTACAATATGAACTGGCACCTCACCTAAGTGTCATGTTTAATCATAGCCTCACCTCAGGTTTTGTGCCCACTGAGTGGCACAGAGCTACAGTTATCCCACTCCACAAGGGGGGATCCACCTTGGATCCCAGAAACTACCATCCCATCAGTCTGATGAGCCTTATCTGCAAGGCCATGGAGCATATTATCATGGAACTTATAAACAAAGACATTGGCAACCTTCAAACACTGGACCCCACACAGTTTGGGTTCGTGAAGGGCTGATCTTGTCTCCTGAACCTGATTGACTTCTTCGAATCAGTCTCTGGAGCCATGGACAAGGGTAAGGTGGTCCACACAGCCTATCTAGACCTTGCCAAGGCCTTTGACACCATCCCCCACTCTGGAATCATAGATAAACTTACTAAGCTGGGCATTAATCCCTACGTCACCCAATGGGTTGCTAACTGGCTTACTGATAGAACCCACACTGTAAAAGTAACCGTCTCCAAATCCAGCTCCAGACAAGTGACAAGTGGAGTACCTCAGGTTCAGTCCTGGGACCACTCTTGTTTGGCATCTACTTCTCTGAAGTACAGGCCAACACTAAGGGACTCTGGCTAACAAAGTTTGCAGATGACTGCAAACTGGGAGCCATTATTGGATACTCTACAAAAGGGCCTTACAGAAACAGATGCTTGGTGCCAGAGCCATGGGCTCAAGCTCAATGCCAAGAAATGTATAGTCATCCCCTTTGGGAAAAAACATGTACTCGTGAATTACCATATAGGTGGCAGTACACTAAACACCGAAAGTGTGATAAGAGACTTAGGGACACAGGTGGACAGTAGTTTCAACTTCGATAACCACATCGCCACAACAGTCAGGAAATCCTTCTATGTGGCACACCTCATCACTATGGGCTTTTCATCCAGAAAAAAGGAGGTCATTGTCCCACTGTACTCATCCCTCATTAGACCCATTATAGAATACAATGCCCCATTTGGTATGTACCTCTCAAGACATCTGCAACAATTGCAAAGGCCGCAGAAATACCTCACTAAAAGAATCACAGGCCTAAAGCAGATGCCCTACGCTGACCACCTTAAAAAACTCCAGCTATACTCTGTCACATATCGTCTACTCAGAGGTGATCTCTGCTTAACATACAAGGTCATGTCAAACCCAGAGCTGTTGGACATGCTACACTTAAAAGAAATCCCAATCTGTCAGAGCCACACACTCCAGGAATCTAAACCTTGTCATCACAATAAACAAAACATGCTGGAGGGATAGGTTCCTGTCCCAGAGACTCCCCAGACTCTGGAATAGATTGCTCATGTGTGTGGCTCTGACGGATAAAGGGAAGCTTCTTTGTTCACCAGTGGGAGTGGGGAGCACTGAGCAGCCTATTTGTCCCTAGAGCAGTGGTTCCAGCCAGAAAATTGTAGTCCATTGGCCATTTTGGGTCAGTTCCTAGCTCTTTTCAACCCCCTGCTATAAAGCCCACTTTAGCGCGCTTTTGTGTGATTTAGCGCGGAGTTGCCCATAGAGCACCATCGGGCAGCACCGGTTAAACAAGGTTAAACTATTTCTGGCTCTGTAAAGTCTGCTCTTCAATTTTTCCCTTAGAACTTCTCTACTTGCAATCTAAACAGTCTATTCTCTATCTCAAACGCTCAGCACTTGCTCCTAAAGCATTTTTATATAGGTAAATTACTTATATACTAAACAAAGTACTACATTAGCCTAGAATCCCCTTGAGTACCCATTTCCCTATAGGTCCCTTCTGACAAAGTTATACAGCGAACTTTTTCACTTTTTCTAGCATGTCGAAGGGCCAGTTGCTAGCGTCCTCTCCTGTTCAGCTGGTGAATCTTGGCATCTTGAGGCAATGTTACAATTGCCTCATGTACACAGACAACCCACTCCTTCTCCCACAAAACACAAATACATGTGAGAGATGCAACTATATAGCCAAACTGGAGGCTGAGCTCTCTCAACTCAGGACTGGCAAGACCAGACAGGAGGAGAAGGAAACCACGCACACCACAAACCCAGTTTCACATAGAACTATCACAACTGCAAAACAAACACATAAACACACAAAGACATACTCGGAGGCACTGATCAAAAATCTACCAAAACTACAGAGGCCTCCAAAGCAGACACCCAAGCAACTGCCACCTCAAGACATAAGACATGCAACACATAGCTCTCAAAGTCAGTGTGCTAAACAGTCACAGCCCTTAAGGCCAAACACAATGCCAGACACACTTGTTATAGGTGACTCCATAGTCAGACACACTGACGTCCCACTCACCAGACTGAACAAGGAAAAGATCACAGTAATCTGCCTGTCGGGCGCTAGAATCTGCCACATAACACAAGCACTCAGGTCACTCCACAGCAAGTATAAGTATGACTCCGTCATTGTCCATGCCGGTGTGAACGACCTGAGACGTACCTCCCTGGACTACATGAAAAGAGACATAGGGGAGGTCTCAGATTATGTAGCCCAGGCCGGTATGACCCTGACCCTGAGCAGTATCCTACCCTCACCAAGAATGATGCCACAATACAGAGAAAAAATGATCAGCTTTAATAATTGGCTTAATTACTGGTGTCATTCTAAGGGGATCCAATGTCTGTCTGCCTGGGATGACATGCTTGACAAGCCACGCTGCTTCGCAAGGGATGGCTTGCACCTGTCACCCCTGGGCTTCCGGATATTGGCAAAGGCTCTTGCCACCCCCATAGTGCCTTTTTTAGGCAAGGCTCAAATGATAAACCTACCGCCCTAGAAAACAAAAATGGAAAAAAACTAAGGGTAATACTGCTCAATGCCAGAAGTCTAAACCTCAAGATGCATGCCCTCGAAGCCCTCCTCAGTATGGAGAACATCGATGTCTGTGCTGTGACTGAAATCTGGTTCAAGGCTCCTGAGAGCACCCCAGCACTGTCAGGTTATACCTCATATCATGCGTTCCAGCCCCAAAATCCGGACCGAACCACAAAAGGAGGGGGAGTATCCATATTCATAAAGGATACCCACACCTCCAGGTTAGTGGCAACGCATGAAGCATCGGAGACCATCCAGGTGCAATTAACCATAGGTAAAACTGCCCTACAGTTTGTAGCATGCTACAGACCACCCTCTCAAACTCAGGAAACCCACACAGCCTTCCTGAAGACACTGGAGAGTATGAATGTCTCTCCAAACACCATCATATTGGGTGACTTCAACTACCCAAACATAGACTGGGAACATTACTCAAGCCCCAACACCCTAGCCCAAAGGTTCCTGGAGTTCATAAACTCAAATGCTATGGAACAACTAGTCACCATTCCCACAAGAGGAGAAAATATACTAGACCTGATCATCACAAACATGGGGACAAAATGCTCCACACCGGAAGTATATCCCTCATTGGTGAGATCAGACCATAAATTAATCTCACTGGAGATCCACATCCCACCCCAACCCCAGCAAAAAAGACCACAGTGAAGAACTTCTCAAAAGCAAACGTCACACTTCTTAAGACTGGAGTGGTATCCTTCAAGGCCCCCGAGCCAGTGGAAACCACAACCCACGCTGCTGAAACCCTTACAAATGCCTTCTACGAGCACCTCCAGGAATGTATGGATCAAGCAATCCCTAATAAAATCAAGACCCTTTCCACCAAAGACAGGCACCCAGTCTGGTGGACCCCAGCCATAAACAAACTCTACAACAAGAGGAGAAAGCTACTACATGACAGAGCAAAATCCCTAAAAGGGAAGGCATCTCTGATCAATACTAGCAAAAAACTACGATCACTCATAAAATCACCCAAGGCCAACTTTGAGAGAAAAATCACTAAAGACACAAAAGACAATCATAAGGCCTTCTTTAGCTATGTTAGAAACCTGGGTGGAAACTCCTAGATATGCTCAGAATTAGTCCAAAATGATACAAAAATCACTGAACCCACAAACATTGCCAACATGCTGGCAGACAGGTTCAGTGCTAATTTCTCCCCTCCCTCCCCCCCAAAAGGAGAAATATCTATCCCACCAGAGTCTAGCCTCCCAAACATCTCAGATGCCCAGGTGATAGCTGCTCTTTCTAAAGCAAAAAACACAGCATCAATGGGACCGGACGGTGTCCCTGGCTGTGTGCTACACGAACTCAATGAGGAACTAAACCCACACATAAGGCTGCTGTTTAATCTTAGCCTTACTACAGGACACGTACCCAAAGAATGGCGTACGGCAACTGTGGTCCCACTCCACAAAGGCGGTGCTTCTACAGACCCTGGAAATTACCGCCCCATAAGCTTGACGAGCCTTGTCTGCAAAGCTATGGAGAGGATCATAATGGAACTCATAAATAAAGACATTGGGGACCTACAGACACTGGATCCTACCCAATTTGGCTTTGTCAAGGGCAGATCCTGCCTCTTGAACTTGGTCGACTTTTTCGAAACAGTCACTAAGGCCATTGATGAGGGTAAGGCAGTAAACACAGCCTACCTTGACCTAGCAAAAGCATTCGACACAATACCCCACTCGGGCATCATAGAAAAGCTCACCAGCTTAGATGTAAACCCATATGTCACAAGATGGGTTGCAAACTGGCTCAAGGACAGAACCCACAGGGTTAGAGTTGCTGGTGCCATGTCAGACTCTAAGCCGATCACGAGCGGTGTCCCACAGGGCTCAGTCCTGGGCCCCTCTTGTTCGGCATTTATTTTTCTGAAGTGCAGGCAAACAAAGGGGGATTGTGGCTGACAAAATTTGCAGAGGACTGCAAACTGGGCACCATAATTGACACTCCATCAGACACAGACATCCTCCAGAGAGGTCTCATAGAAATGGATAACTGGTGCCAGAGCCATGGCCTTAAGCTAAATGCCAAAAAATGTATAGTCATACCCTTTGGGAAAAACAAGGTAACCCCTAATTACCACATAGGTGGTAATCCATTAAACACGGAATAAGTTATCAGGGACCTGGGGACCCAAGTTGACAGTAACCTCTCTTTTGACACTCACATTGCCAAAGTGGTTAGGAAGATCTTCTACATTGCCCACCTGATCATGAAGGGATTCACATCCAGATCAGGAGAGGTCATTGTACCCCTGTACTCTTCACTTATCAGACCAACGATTGAGTACAACGCCCCATTTGGAATGTACCTTACCCGACACCTGCAGCAGTTGGAAAGACCCCAAAAGGATAAAGGGGCTCAAACATATGTCATACGCTGCCTGACTGAAGAAACTCCAGCTCTATTCAGTTGCATACCGTCTGCTCAGAGGTGATCTGTGCCTGACATACAAGGCCATGTCCAACCCGGAATTAATGGACATGCTCCACCTCAAAAAATCCAAATCCACCAGAGCCACGAGAGCAAGAGACTTAAACCTCAACACGGATATAAATAGGACGTGCTGGAGGGACAGATTCATCACCCAGAGACTCCCTACACTATGGAACAGAATCCCAGTCCATGTGAGGCAGAGCCCCTCACTGACTCTGTTCAAGAGAAATCTTGACGAGTGGATGGGAGATCGTAGGTTTACCCCGGGAATCATCTCTGTGTCACTGCTGGACAGAGGCACAGCAAACTAATGGGTATAGTATTCTCATCCTAAGGGGTGGTGAAAGCCACACACACTCTGGCTAGGCTTATAAATGCCCTAGGGCAGATAGCCTAGTATGAACCTATGAACCTATGAACCTATGAACCTATACATGTCAAGCAGAGTGCCTCTTTGGCCCTCTTCAAATGGAATCTTGATGATTGGATGGGAGAAAGGAAATTCACCCCGGGGATCATGTCAGTCACCCTGCTAGACAGGGGTCCAGGGAAGTAAATAGTGTGGGAAGAAATAGCCAGGGAATTGTTATGGCTAGGCTTGTATAGGCCCTAGGGCTGATAGCCTAGTACCAACCTATGAACCTATGAACCTATGAGACTGGCTTCTTACATACATCCTGGGCTGAATGACACAGTCAATATAAAATGTTTTTTAAAAAAATAGAAAAGTTTACATTAAAAAATAAAGTTTTTACTTAAACGCATTTTTTTACTGTAAATAGTAGTCTATGGGACTAAGTTAATTTATGGTTCATTTTAATTGAATAATTGTTTTATGAGTTGAACAGCTTGTTATACAATTAATTGTTCACTTGCTGACAGTATTTTAAGTGTGCATTTGTAGTAGTGAGATGTATTTCTGATGAAGCCGCCTTTGTTGAATAGCAAATTAAATCATTTTACGCTAAAAGACCTGGTTTTCTCCTGATTTCTGGTGTTTTTGATCTACATTTTCTTTGGTAAACACTGCTGCTGTTCCTACTGCTTTTTGTTTTTCTTCGAGTTAGTATATTTAAGTAGGGGTGTGGGGGGGCAGCCCCCACATGGGGTGCAGGGGGTCTTGCCCCTCTGCATAAATGTGATTTAGTGTTTTGTTTTTTATTTTTTTTTTATTTTTTTGTGTTTTTTTTCCATTATTTTGTGTTTTGTGAAAGTGCATTTTCGACAAAGTGCACTTTCGCGAAAGTGAGTTTGATGGTTTACTTTCCGATGAAACGTAATTTTGATGGATCAACATAGATCCATATATATATATATATATATATATATATACACACACACACACACACACACACACACACACACACACACACACACACACACACACACACACACAGTTTATTATTGTTTGTTTGAACGACAAAACATTTGCCGTTCGAAACAATGAATAGTAAACCCGAAAAACACACATTCCGACCTGCCGCAATGTCAACCCAATTGATCGTCACATTTGAGTCAACATTGTTGCTGAAACCATCATGTGATAGCCATATAGGAGCTGATGTAAATCAAACTCCTATATGACAAATCACGTTTTTGCAGGGAGTCACGCCCCCCACACCCCGTACTAATATATTCTAACTCCGAGATTGCATTACAGTGGGGATATGGATGGATTTCCGTGCAGATAGTCAAATACACTTATGCAATTGCACTACAGCATTCGCAAAAGTGTGTCTGACTATCCCATCCATTAATGTTTTGTGCACGACATTCTGATTTTCGGCAGCAGTGCTGCTGACAGAATGTCGTTCGCACAAACCATAGTAAACCTATCCCACGCACACACACACACACACACACACACACACACACACACACACACACACACACACACACACACACACACACACACACACAGACACACTCACACACAGACACATACATATCTACATATTTGTAGATATGTAAAGCAATGGCATGAAGGCTCTAAAAGAAAAGAAGGAACCTCCTGGTGACAGAGTGACAGAGACAGTCCAAAAATGTCTGTATGACTACTCTCCCTTCTAATTCCCCCTCCCACCCTGGTCACCTCTTTAATCTATCCTTCAGTCTACACCTTCATCTTCCCCTGTGGCATTAAGTTTTCTCCGACAGATGTGGCCTGAGAATATTCCTACAAGAATCCAGATGGCAATGGGAGTCCCTTCCTCTTTTTCTGTTGTCCCTGTGAGTGAGAGCATCATCGTCCTGTAAACCAAACATACTTCTTTCCCCCACTTCTGGAACTAATGTTCTTTCAATGGGTTATAGTACTTGCATCCATAAGTGTGGGAGGCAAAGGTTTGTATTCAAGAAAAGTCTGGTGCGGAAGAAGTAAGGAACTTGGTTTCAGAGTTTACCTTATCCAATCTATTATTCTCCATGTATTCTTTCCAGAACCTGACAACAAGGAAGAAAGATTTCTATCTACCCTGGATGTCCACAGGCAGCTTAGCCACTACTTGAATATAATAAAATCCTGCAGAAACCATGATAAGCTATTGTTTCCTGTGGAGGTAAAACAAAGGACTACCAGTGTCAAAGCAGACAATTCATAATGGTAGCTCATGCTATTTCTTTTTCTAGTCTCACCATAACTCATCACTTCCACCCATCTTTAATAATGGTTGCCAAACCTAGCCCTAACGCTGCCCCTTCTCCCAACCCTAACCCTACATCTTAACGCCATTAAAACCTTCCCATAACAGTCCCACTATTAGGACAAGTTTGAGGCTAGTGCTACGGCGGATGGGGTTAGTTTTAATATCAGAAGAGGAAATAGTTTTCTTCTCTCACTACTATTGTTTTTGGTTTTGTTTGTGTTCACTATCATGTATAATCAAACTTATTTTGCTGGTGTTTTAAATTCAGATAGGGCAGTTCATTCATACACAATACAATAGACTCTATATACATATGTATATATATATATGTATGTATATGTATGTATATATATATATATATATATATATATATATATATATATATATATATATATATATATATATATATATATATATTATATGGGATCACTACATAATCTCGAAAGTTTGAAATACCGAATTTCAAACTTTCGAGACTATATAGCCAAAACCCTTAATTACCGAAAGACCAGAAGCACAAATTTCAAAATCCTGATCATCGGGAGTTTGACATTCACGCTTCTGGTGTTGCGGTATGGTGGAAGGTCAGGTAAGTATCTATGTTTAAATGTGTTGGTTATGGTTTAGTGTGTAAGTGTGTGCTGTGACTGTGATGTGTGTGTGCGAGGGGAATGTAGATGTGTGGTGGTGTTTCATATGTTTGTGTATGTAGTGCGACCTTAGAGTTAGAATATTTAAGTAGGGGGGATGTGGGGGGCTGGGGTGCAGGGGGGGGCTTGCCCCCCTGCTTGTATGTAGTTTAGGTTTGTGTGTTTGTGTTCTGTGGGATGGTGTGTGTATGTGCATGTGTGTGGTGTATGTTGAGTGTAGTTTTCGAATTAGAATTTCAGTTTTTGATGTTTTGGTATTTTAGTGTTTCGGGTATTTGGTCTTGGGATTTTGGGTGTCGGTAGTTTTGATTTTTGGGATTTAGTAGTGGTTCTATATATATATATATGTATATAGGCACTACTGAATAGCCAATCAAACAGCATGTTTTGGAGCAGTGGGAAAAAAAAGGAGTACCCAGTGAAACCCACATGGAAACAGGAAAAACATGCAAATTCTGCACAGACAGTAGTCAGAGACTAGGACTGAACCCTGGGTTTTGGGACTACGATACTGAGGTCTTAACCACTGATTCACCATGTTGCCCCATAAGATGCCCACATAGGGGCCATAGTCAGAGTTTATTACACCCAAATCCAAAATTAATGAGGGGAACAAAGGCCCAAAAATAGGGGCACATTTTAAATAGTGCTCTTATAAACTTAGGGTTGCTAGAATAACTGGTTTTCTTTTATAATGTATTTTTTGAAAGGATATGAAGTCTGAAACCCAAATGTTTTGATTATTGACTTCAATCCTCATTGATTTGCTGAAAGTCCACAACTTTTATGAAGAACAGAGCAAAAATCTGAGGCAAAAATCTGGACATCTTGTGAAAATCTGGACAGTTGAGAGGTATGGTTTTCATATTGCTTAGTGACTATCAAAAATGAGGTCTATATGGATCATATGGCAGTTTATGAATGTAACAGGCCATTTTTTTTCCTGTTCTTTCAAGTTCATCATTTCATTCATATCTGTCTGTTAGCTTGTCTACCTATATGACAGATTACTAAGCAGATTAATTGCTATGATGTGGACATTACACCCACCAAGAAATGTACAGGAACATTAGGTTTGTTTCACATAAAAGGTAACTCGGATCATCTTGTTGAGAAAGAAGGGCTGTGAGCTCATTCAGATGTATGTATGATTCCCTGTGAATACATTCAGAAGCGCCAGGCAAGGCAAATGGAATTCCCATGTTCTCAGTGTTTCTAGAAACAGTGATTGACTCAAGCGGATGAAATACTTACCCAAAATAGATCACTTGTTCATGTTCCCAACATAGTCCAGTGGACTGTGATAAAATCAGCTGTCACTAACCTGCTGGCCAGAAAGAAGAGAAACAGGAACACAAGCTCTCACTCACAGGGACAACAGAGCAGGACTTGTCATAGCACTACAGACTGTTCAGAACATCTAACCTTCAACTTTTCTGCTAGGATAGAGGAGGAAAAACTAAAAAGGACCTGAAGAACATTATTTCACTGTAAGTAGTATTGTTTTATTTGTTAAGTTTTAATGTAAGTTTTCCTTTAGTGATTTGGTACGAGCAGTTAAAGAGGACGTAAATGATCATTATTCATCTTATTTTAATAAATGTGATGTGTCATTCTGCCTTTATTATCAACCCAATATGTGTAGTCTCTGAACCAGGGATAAGTGTAGCAAATGTCTTTACTTACTAGTTAAATGAGAGAAGAAAGAATTAAAAATTTATAGATGGATTGCTATGTCCTTCTACTGGGTAATATTTTGCACAGAAAAAGCATCTCATCCTAGAAAAAAGTCAGCATTTTACTATTAGCCAGAAACAGCTCAACTGTTTATGCTACTCTGTGAAGCTTGTGGGCATGGTAATAAAGTTTGTATTAGCAAGACATTTAGGCATATTTAATGTGGATGTCCACCTGTTGTATGGATCTGTGAAATATGCAATAAAAAGGAAAGAAAAAAACATCATTTGTCCCTAACAACCCATAATTAATCTGTTGCAGATGGCAATAATGTCAGATGTAGTAAATGGAACTGTGAAAGTAGTTAAAGATTAAGAACAGTATGATTACACAAATAATTCTGACACTGTGCACAACAAGAAAACAGTAGAAGCTGTCTTCTGTCACAGTTTACAACTGAAATGTACTTATAGACTTAACTTTTAGACAAAAGTATATTTAAAGCACCTGCATTTATTTTTCATTTTTAAAAGAAAAAACTGCAAGAATTTAGTACCAACTTTATAACTACTACAGTAGCTAGGTAAAGTTCCCTAAGTCTATTTTAATCAAGAACCAAAGAGCACTAGGAATGTTAAACAACTTACCTCTTGAGAATATCACAATGTGTAACTGGAGGCTGTGGATCTCAACCCATGGCTGCTGCCAGGCCTAAAGTTATTCATAGCTTGTTGTTTCAGCATTGAGCCTTCCAATGTTTATACTGATGGTGGGGGGGTGGGGGTGGGGTCAACATCATAAAACTAACCAGCCCTGTGACTATAACATTTGCAATTATTAAGCAATATTAAATAAGATGTATGAAACTTGTAAGCAGAAAGTATTTATAAACTTGTAATTCATAACAAAAACTTGTAAAATATATGAAGGCCAATGCAGTGATGAAAAGGATTGGTCTCTTGAAAACATAACTTTATTTACTGAAACTGGTAGAGATATAAATGAAAACTGCTTTGCAAGCTATAGATGATATTTGGCACACATTGCATTATTTTGTATTATTGCATTTATTAACTAAGTGTACTGCTCCAAGTACCAAATTTGTTTTGAAAGGAAGGTGAACTATGTGTTTTTCTTTCCCTGTTGGTGAAAGAATGCTGAAATGTCAGGCAACTATCTGTGCAAAGATTCATACTCTGAGTCAGCATCATTACTGAAATAATTAGGCATAGGAATCCCAACCATCACAGGCTAAAGGTCAGCTTTATTCATTCATAACTAACTTTTCATTAGTAAAGGGTCCAAGCTGCCTCCAGCAAGTGGCAGGTATGCAGCACTATAACAAACTAGTCCAGATAATAAAGGCATATACTAAGTGGTCTGCTATTATGATGTTATTACTGTCTCTATACAATGTCTTTGATAGAGAAGAAGTCATTTTTGGCAACTGATGACATATGGGACTCCAGACAAATCAGTCATCTGTGATGTATACCTATTGAGAAGAAATTTGGAGAGGGTCGGGTTTAAACTGATTGGATGGTTTTCAAGGGTGCAGTTGTAATGCCCTCTTTTATATGTTTATTTTATGTTTGCATCTAAATTATGTGATTTATTTTTCACATTAGCATATCCACTCATTTGGTTGGTTGAGTAAGCCATACCATTTAATACAAATCTGAAACAAAGAAAATATATTTATAATATCTATTAATCAAACAAAGTTCTGCTAAGAACATAAGTCTTTCAGGACACTCAGGAACAATGGAAATGCTGTAAGTTTCATCAGAACTAAATTCACTTCTTTCCTTGTATTAATCTTGCAGGCAGGTCATCATTACTTTTACATCTAGGTCTTGCTGTTACCTTTAGTGCTCTGCATTTTTCATGTGTATTATTTAGCCAACAGCTAAGGCAGTGTTCATATTTAGGCTAGGCCACTTAGAACCAAATCAGGCTGAATGAGAAAAAAGTCTGATAGCGACCCTGTGCAGTGACTCACAACTGCAGAACGAAGGGTAATATGGCTTTCAGGGTTCTGCTAGGAAACAACTTCCTGAAAGTTGATGTTGCAAAAGAATGGAAAATTTGCCCAAAAACCAACTTGGTGAAAAACTTCTTTTTTTTCTTTTTTTTAATAGGGGAACTAGTCCTCCCATGTGTAGAAGCCCCCCACACCCTCAAACTTATATATACCAACTGTACAGTTGCACCAACTCAAAGAAGGGAGAAATTTCCCTAAAAGGTGAATCATTGCTGACACAGAATTAGAAATCACATTGGCAATGATTTTCTAGGAAGAAAAGAATTCTTCCCTAGCTGTTCATCTTTTTTTTTCTTTTTGCCTGTGTGCTACTGATAGTCAAGGAACCCTATCCTCAAACTTGTGTAGGGAAGTTGGCTTTTAACTAATCCACTTTTCAGGCGTCATTCATTTTCTCTAACCACTTTGATATTTTCCTCAAAAAACTTATTTTTTTAGCAAAATAGTAAATATAGTAACCACTAAATACTAAATGACAAATATTACAGTTCTAGGTTTCTTATTCTTCAAATAATCTTAAATATTACTCTATTCATGTTTTAAGTGAATAATAATACAAATTCACAATCCGAAGATAAATTCTAAAACCTAAATATATCAGTGTTGTATTACTTAACATGACATTGCTGGAAAATAAACATCAGCTCTTAAAGATGCAACATCTATTAAAGGTTCAAACCTTGCATAATAAATTTTGAAACAGTATATAAGGTTACTCTTTATCAGAGCTGTATAATGCTAAAAGTGAGTAATTATCTACTAAAATACTACATGTATAATGATGCCACATTTGTTATCATGCCAAGGGATACTGCCTTTTGTCAAAAGAAATGTATGAATGCAAGTGCATAAAAATGATAAGAAGCATTAATAAATGGGTAACTACTAGGTACTAACTTGTAATTGGAATTCATAGTTCATCTGTATGACCCTATTTGTAGAGTTGTGCAGGAAGTATGTCTGACAAAATAAAACAAAGAATTTGAACTCTCTAGATATAGAATTATACACACATATGTTGCCAAGTGATGTAAGAGAATGGGGCTATTTCTGGAAAATATGTAAATACTATAAACACAAAATATGGTATCATAACAGGCACATTTCTAAAAGGAGAAATAGTTAACTTACATGAGGGAAGAAATAAGAAACAATGACAAAAGAAACAAATTTGTTAAAAGTGAGGTAACAAATGGCATACATTTGCCCAACTTAAATGTGGTCTGTGGTTTTACATGTATTATATTTGTTTTACACATTTCACAGTAGTTGCACTGATAGTTTATTCTGTAGTAGAAGGAAGTGATGTGGTGTGATGGTGATCATTGTTGTATCACAGCACTTGCACCATATTTCGATTTTTGTCAGTACTGCCGTCTGTGTAACACTTAAATGTTCTGTCAGTCTCTATGTAGGTTTCTGTTTTGGTTTTTGATTTATCTCACAGTCCAAAAATGTGTTGGCAAGTTGACCTGCAGTGCTGGATCATCTTTATGTGTATGAAATTGTGTGGATGTGTGAGAATGTATGACCTGATGTGGACTGGCATCTTTTTCAGGATTGCAACCTACTTTGTGAAAGTTGCTTATCAAGAAAGACTCTGGTCTCTGTGATCTTAAACTGGATAACTGGATAGACAAAAGGGATGATTCTATAATGCAAGAAAGTTTACACAGCTCCACTTTTGACTGAAGTTATTTCAGTAACTGTGACATGGAGTTTTTTTTTGTTTTGTTTTTACAAACAGATACACCAACCCAGGCAAGGCTTATCACAGATATTATTAAAACATTCAAAACACAATACATTGATCCTTCTGGCTGAATGCATTGGTTGACAGAAATATGTATGCCTACATATTGTACATAACAGGATGGAAAACTGAAACATTGGGTTCCAGTGGTTTGTGGGTAATGGCTATAGGTCACATTGTAGACAATGATGTCCCCTTCTGTAATGCTAGTGTGACCTCAAAGATGTCTATCATGATGTAAGGGATAGCTTTGCGGTGTATTCTCAGTGGTTTGACTTTTCTTTCTACAATCATGACATTCATGACCTTATGATTGGTTATCTACATATGCACAATATTCATCATTTGTTAGCAAATTTACATATTGTTGATTTCTCAAACTTTTTATTTTCAGTAAATTAGCAGTAGAAATTAGTACTTATAGATGTTTTTAAACTTTGCTGTCCTTAAGTGCATAATTTGAATACATGAAATATTACTGGTAGACCTGTCTCTGTTGTACTTAGCCTTAGAGTAGTAATGATGCATAACTTGAGTTGAAAGAAAATAAATTAGCATTTGGGACCACTTCATGCCAAAAAATCTATGCAAATCTGTACAGATCAATGGTGCTTTAGAAGCCAAAACTACAGTTTCTACCAAGTATATATAAACTGCATTTTAGATGAATATGTGTTAGGAAACTAGAAGTCACTATGTGTACTGTTTGTTGGAAAATGTCATTGAGCCCAGCATTTTTAGAGGAAATTGTGTCAGAATAAGGGGACCAGAACAGGAATGGTGAGAAAGTACTAATACTTTCTGCACGGCTTCTGTTCAGCTACAAAGTATGAGATATTATTTGTCTTTTGGCACAGTTTACTTTGTTTGTCAGTGATAGTCTGGCAGCTGGCATTAAGTTTACCACTGCTGAACAACTGAACATTAAGTATTACAAGAAATATGACTAAAGAGCTCATAGAACAAATCAGCAGACATTCGATAGGTGTAGCCATGACTATGTACTGTACAGGGCACAGGGTTAGTGGTGAAAATATTTCTTGCTGGCAGAGAAAGACATAGCAACTATATATAAGCTAAAGTTTAAACTTTAAGCTTTACATTTTTCTCTGTTGTATAAAACTGTATAGTTTGTAACTGGAGCTTTTATTCTTGGGCCTATACTAAAGTGGGGCTGCCATAACACAGCTGGACTTTCCTGGTCAACAAAAGCAATAAGCAAATAAAATGAGCAACAATCAGACATGTTTGGCATTGGAAGCTAAGATTACCATATAGATAACTGCTGGAAAATACACTAAGATAATGAGTTAAGTGGTACCAAATGACACTGAAATGTGGACAGTGAGAAGCCTGCAGTAACTGTGATTGAGGATATATATTCAGACTGGATATGATAAGGCTATGCAATGGTGAATATGTAGGGGAAGGCAAATAAGCTACAAGAGAATGAAGCTTAATGCTATGGTGGTACTGAGTAAGTTACTTTGGAAGCAGCAGTAAATTACCAGCAAAATTACAACTTTATCATGGAAATTTACTCTCCTCCATATCCCTCCTCCAGGGATAAATAAGGGGCAAATACATATTCTCGTTTCTCTGTTTATGTTGATAAAGTACTATATCACTCTAAATTATAAAAATAGGATGGCCTTATCATGGGAAGGGTTCAAGCATGTAGCCAGAAAGCAACTTTGTGCACATAAATACTTTTTGTATTCATTGAACCAGCAGCCTGAACACAAGGATTTCTGGAAAGTATTATTAGATCATATTTTACTGTGATGTTGCAAAGGATGCACTAGAGAATTTCTTATAAGGGTATAGATGAGATTTGTATATAGTTATATGGTATATAGCATGTGGTAGATGTTAGGGTTGCATTTCTGTTTTGTATGTGTATTGGTTTGTAATATATTCAAAACTAATAAAAAGATGTTACAAAAAAAAATAAAAATTACCAGCAAAATAACACTTTCTCTTACACTCTAAATGACTGGTCATTAGGTTAACTCCATATTAGAGATGTTTTCACAGGTAGTTACCAAACATTTCACCTAGGATGCTTTTGGGGAACCTAGACCAAATTCTTAACTGTCCCAGTGTACTCCCTGATTAATAGACCTGTTCAGAGTCATACAGTAGATAAATGGGGGCAAAGGGAATCAAATTCTGTACTGCAGGAAGTGTCTTTTTAACAGGTCATCATAGCCTTAATCCCCCACACGAACTGCCAAACAGCAAGTATGTAATGGGATGAGAAGAAACAGTCTCTACAGGAAAAGGAAAAATGTAATAAATCAAAGGATTTTCAGCTTCACCTAAATATAAAAAATGTAATTAATGTAAAAAAATATGAATCAGGGTAACTGATTGTTAGTGGCAGCAAAAGTCATTTGTTTTAGAGTGTAAAATGTTTTGTTTTCAGAAGCTTGCACTGCTGTTTCAATCTGTTAATGGTCTTTTTCATATCTGAGGTATTGGAACTAGTTTTGTGAAATAGCTGAAGTGGTAAAATACTTCAGACAAAGACCTATTTTTACTAATAATACCATTTTATTACACAATAAACTACCAAATGTTTTACTAACCCATACAATGGTAGAAGTTGCCTATGGCTAGTGCAACTTAGTCTGTGATTCCATGTTTGCCTAGTATGTTTTTCATGCTTGTAAATGAAACCTAACATTGATTATGCTTTGGCAAGATGGAAAGTCAGACTCATCTCAATAAATTCAGATGGCCCAGTGTGATTAGCTTCTGTTCTACAGTTTCACTTACTTGGCAGTTTAAAGAATATAATAATATGAATTATGCAATGTGTCATTGTCTCTCTGCTCTTTTGTAGTTAGGCTGTTC
The DNA here is from genome assembly GCF_019279795.1 of Protopterus annectens. Classification (NCBI taxonomy): domain Eukaryota; kingdom Metazoa; phylum Chordata; order Ceratodontiformes; family Protopteridae; genus Protopterus; species Protopterus annectens. The sequence goes on from NC_056732.1 coordinate 1,066,892,319, forward strand.
TCAGAGGCAGAATAACATTAAATCATAATGTAAAGAATGGTTATGAACATGCAGTTTATATAATATTTTATAGTTTTGTCCTAGTATGTATGTTCAGTAATTTTATTGCCACAGTGCCAGTACATGCACAAAACTCTCCAGGGAAGTGATAAGCTTTATTAGGGACTGACAATGATTTTGTAGCCCCCATGATAGAATGTGGCATTTTGCCTGGCACTGTCTTTTACTCTTCTAGTAAATAAATGCAATCTTGGGTATTGCATTTTCATTCTATTACTTTGGGAAGAAATGGCCAGGCTTAAAATGACCTCTGGGTTGATAGCCTAGTAATCTCCTATGATTCAATGAAATAATGCTAGCCAATGCAGTCCTTGCAGACCCATGAGTGTCATAGGATATACATCACTACATGTAGGAATAGACCTGTAATGTCTGTGAAGCAGATATAAACCTTAATAAAGTACTGTAAGGTCGCACAGGCCTAATAGATAAGTACTTGATGCAAAGGTTGGGGTTGGCATAATGATTAATGTGTTTATCTCATAAGTTACAGGGTTTGATTCTCACAGACTGGTTATAGGCAAGGTGCATAACAGTCCGCAGACTGATTCCCTGATTTTTTCCCTGTGAACATAGCATTAAAGCTGTGCTGTATGTATTATAATATGTTATGATGACATAGCATCCCTTCTAGATAATTAAAGGACTGTATTTGGAAAACAAAGTGCAGTAAATAAAGTATTACAAGTTTTAAAGCTCTCTAAGAGCTAAAATGCTTGCCTAGTAGCCATCCACAAAAATCCTAGTTCATCATCTGATTTGTTTTACATTATGCAAAAGCATGAAAAATGTAAAGGAGCAGCTGCTTCCATGGCAAATACTAGGAATGTCTTTCTTTGTATGATTCACTTTTCTCTAGATGGTGGTGACAGAAATAATAGCAATGGTGAATATTTATACACACATGAGCATTTATCATTATGTCCCTTGAGACAGTGAAGGCTGGAATAACAAAGGTCAGACACTTGTGTACATCTGTCAGCCAAAGTTCAGTATTACAAATGTTGTTTTTACAAACACAAAGGTGTATCACAGTATCCTGAAGACACAAATTATGTTTCAAGAGGTGTTAGAACCCTCCTTTCATACACAGTGCAAGTGTTATACCACCAACATCCTCACTAAATAGTATAATTTCGAACATTGCTGGACTTTGGTGGAAGGAAATATTCCTCATTGTAGTGACTGACTTGAAGTGCCCAGATTTGCCTAACTATATAATTTGCATAGGAAATTATCATACAAATAATTTCTTTCCACCACATTTCACAGGCACAGTTTGCAAGTCAGTTCTATCTCCTCTGACTTTTTAATCCTTGTCATCTTTTACTGTCTGAATGTGCTTGGGACATTCTTCCTCATAAGATTGCCAGATGCAGTCTTAGAATTTACATATTACATTTCGACCTACTTATCTGTATTTTAATCACAGAAGTAAAATAGAAAAGAAATTAATAAATTAAGAAAGAATTAAGATGAAGGAGTAATGCTGACAGTTGTTTAACAGTAGTCACAGGAGCAAATTTGTGACTAGGAAAAATGTGCTTCATAACTTTTGCTTATTATTTTTTTTTTCTAAGTAATCAAATCCGCTACTGAATGTAAGGGCTACTAGCACCTGGTTCCACTCATGGACTAGTAAATTGTTGAATAAACCTGCACTGCTGAATAGCTCAGATATGAAAAAATATTTCAAACTAGCACATGTATGTGTGGTGCCATTTCAAAGACCGACTAAAAATTTTAAGCAAGGTACTGTCCCCTTAAACACTGAGTTTAGTGTCTACGTACAATATTATCCCTACAAATTGTGAATATTTTGATATTTTGTATCTAAAAAAAGAATTAGCCATTGTTTTTATTAGTTAGCTATTTAAGAAAGAGCTGCCCTTCAGTAACTATGAATATGCCAAACCCTACTAGCTGTGGACATTAGCTAGGTTTAAAGACCCTGTGTTTCTAAAGTATAGCCAAACTACCCACTTATGCTGTACTGACAAGGTCAATAAAAAGGCAGAAACATGCTTAATAGGCCCAAATGTAAACATAAAGACTTAAAATGTAAAACAAAATCATGGACATTCAGAAGCCATGTAGCTGAAACACTTGAAGTCCTTAAGTGTCATTTGCATATATCCCATTGGCCTCCATTACAGGAGGTTTAAGGTATTACACAGTGAAAACTCTAGCTTGGCTGAGTTTTTCTTGCAGATTTAATGTATAGAAATAGGTGACCTAGTGATTGACAATAAATTATTGCCCCTCTTTACAAAATGACAAATGTAAACCACAAAATACATTGAAGAAAACACTAATCCATTAAGCAGTTGTTTCCAGTTACAGTCCACAAAAAATAAGCATACAGATTCAGATCTTTATTAAATTACCATAGTATATAGAGAACCACAGTTATGCTGAGAAACCTGAGAAAAAGACAACTTTGAGCATAATAGTTAGGGTGTTTGCCTGCCAGGCACAAGGTTTGATCCTGACCTCCAGCCAATGCCTGTTCGTAGTTTGCATGTTCTCTGTGTGTCTCTTTGGGATTCTTCCCACCTCCAAGAAACATGCTGAGTGTTTCCATCTCAAACTCACCAAATAATGGAGCTGTGGGCAACAGCACAGACTGTACATATTGCCCCATAGGGAAAGTGTTGTATAAACCAGCTGCTTTGTGCATCTACTGTGGTGAGTAGTATCCCCCTAATAGGAAAACATGGATCACAGATTACATGCTATGGCAGGGCTAGCCATTGAATGGTCTAAAATCTGGATCAAGGTGATTGGGTTGTATTTATCAATGTCACCTGATGGGCATGGGTATTTGCCAGTGATAAGTTGGACCTATGCCAGGGACCCATGCTAATGATGAGAGTGGTGTATGAGCACCTATTGACCAGTGTGTGTGCCCACCATAAAGTTCAGCAGCTCTGGGTCAGTAAGCTACTGGCTGGCCAGTGTCCAGTTGCCCAACTTGAGTTGCCAGTGATAGCTCTGTTAAGTGAAAGTTGGACATAAAAGCAGTCAGCCTGCCAAATATGGACTAAGAATTGCTACACTCATTGCAGGTTCACTGACAGGATACAGCTTAGAAGGGGATGACATGATGGTAAGGAAGAGGCTAGACATCCTACATATCCAGGAGACAAGATGGAATGGCAGTGCAGTAAAGCTACTTGGCTTGGGATTCAGAGTCTACTAATCAGGAGGACGACAGGTTAGAAATGTTATAAGAATTGTGGTGAAGGAGAGGCTTCAGAAAGCAGTTAGGGATGTCATCAGAATTAGTGACAGACTCATGGCAATCAAACTCCAGCTTAATGATTCGTCAGGATGCATCATCTCAGCTTGTGCTCCACAGCAGGATCGTGGATAGTGAGGAAAAGAGTCCATTCAGAGAGCAGTTACAGGACCTATTAGATAAAGCAGGGCAACAGGAATTTGTGCTGCTAAGGGGTAACCTGAATGCACATATCAGAATAGACCAAACTGGATATGATGACTGCCTGGGTCCACATGGGTAGGGCAACAGGAATAAAGAAGGAGAAGCCATTCTAGACTTCAGCCTGGCAGATGGCTTGATAGTAGCCAACACATGGTTCAGAAAGAGAGACAGTCACAAGATCACATACGAGAGTGGCCAACATGCAACTCAGGTAGACTTCATCCTAGTAAGGAAAGGGCACTGGGGTAGAATCAGTGATTGCAAAGTCAGTGCCAGTGAAATACTTGGCCCACAGCATAAAACACCGGTTGCCAAAATCAGCTGCAAGAAGTGTTCAGTGACGACTCTGAGGCCAACAGAGACCAGGCTGAAGACCTGGAAGTTGACTGGAAAGACAGCAAAACAGTTCAAGGAATTACTCAGGCCTCAAGAAGAAGAGGAAATAGGTGGCGATGAAAATGAATGGTAGAACCTCAAAACAGCATGTGTGAGGACTGCAGAACACATATGTGGTTGAAGCAGGTATGGAAATAAGGTACACAAGGAAATCTTATGGCAGAATGCAGAAGTCTAGGAAGTCAGCAAAAGAAAGGAGGAGTGCAGGAAAAAGTGGGAGATAGAAAAGACAGACCAAGCTAGGAAGGAATACTGGTGGGCTAAAAAAGAAGCTAAGAAAGGAGTTGCAATAGCAAAAGACAAGGCATCAGAGGCAATCTACCAGGTTATACAAAGTATGTCAGTAGATGGCACAAAGAAACTATATCAAGATGCTAGGCAAAGACAGAAAGATAAAGAAGATAGTCAGACGCCCATCATAAGGGATTCCAGCAATAACCTGCTCATCAGTCCACAGGACATCAAAGGCAGATGGAAAGAGTATTTACAGCAGCTTCTGAATGAAGAAAACCCCACAGAAGCTGTGCTGCTCCAGAAACAGCCTACGATGAGAGAAGAAGAGGTGCCCACCTTAGAAGAAGTAAGAACAGCACTAAAGAAAATTAAGTCAGGGAAAGCAGCAGGCTCAGATGAGGTCACAGCAGATATGATAAAGATGGTGGGTGAAATAGAGGGAGAAATGGTTCCTGAGGGTACTCATAGCAGTGTAGAGAGAAAGGTGTATCCCAGATGACTGGAGAATATGCATACTCATGCCAGTGTACAAGAGCAAAGGGGACATCCACAACTGTGGGCAGTACAGAGGCATCCAACTTTTATCACATTGCAGAAATTTCTGGAAAGGGTGATTGATAAATGGATATGCATAGTAGTAGAATGTAAGATGGGAGATGAGCAGTTCAGATTTAGATCAGGATGCAGCACAGTTGACCTGATGTTTGTAGTGAGACAGATAATTGAGAAGAAACTAGAGATGAGGAGAGAGTCCAAATGGGCATTCCTAGACTTGGAGAAAGAATATGACATGGTCCCAAGAAAACTGATTTGGGCAGTCCTGCAGTGGTTCAAAGTTCCAGAAATACTGGTAGAATTAGTGCGAGTTATATACAAGGACCCAGTGACTCAAGTATGAAAGTGTTTGGTCTCACAGAGGGGTTCCAGTGGGAGTGGGTGTGCATCAGGGTTCATCTCTGAGCCCACTGATGTTCATACCGGTGATGGACTACATTAGCAAACAGGTCAGAAGGGACAGATCAACAAAGTTGCTGTATCCAGATGATGTGGCATTATTACAGGCAGACTCTGAGGAAGAACATCAGTAAAGGGCAGAGGAATGGAATGCAAAACTGAAGGCACATGGGACAAAACTGAGTACAAATAAGGTGGTTATAATGGCAGCAAATGGTGGAGTTCAGAAGAAACTGAGAAATGAGACAGAAAGGAAAATAGTGGAACAGGTTAACAGCTTCAGGTATCTTGGGGGGGTGGTTGAGGAAACAGAAGTGTGAATGATGAGGTCAAAGCTGGAGTCAGAGAGGTTGCAGCCAAATGGCATAGCATGTCAGGTGTAGTGTATGACAGAAGAATGCCAAAGAAGCTGAAAAGTAAGGTGTACAAGACAGTGGTGCGACCAGTATTACTGTATGGTACAGAAACCTGGGCAGTTAAGATAGAGCAGCTAAGAAAGCTAGAGGTGATGGAGATGAAGTGTGATATGGGTGATAGGATGTACCCTATGAGAGAGATGAAGAAATTAGGACATAAGAGCAGAAGCCAAAGCAGCTCCAACTGCAGTAAAGGTTAAAGAGAACAGATTATGATGGTTTGGGCCCATCTGCAAAAAAAGAGAAGACAATCTCATGAAAGAAAATTTGGAACAGACAGGAATAAGTTAAGGGCATCCAGAAAAGAGGTGGATGGATCGTGTGAAAGAAGACGTGACAGACATGAGTGTCAAAGAAGGCAGGAAAGTGGCATTAAACAGAGAGAGAGATAATGACATTTGACAAGACAACCTGGCCACATTTAGAAAATGGGAAAAAAGTGGTTGATGATAATAATGATTTTGAGCACAATTCTGATGTATGAAAGGTATGTAGCAAAGGGCTTTCACCACTGTTAACTCCATTCTCACTCTAGTGCATAAACAACAGCCTCCATATAACAGTCGCAAGAATCTAAAGCAGCTCTAAAGGCTACATTTTACTTTCTGCTTCAATAATTTGTTCTTTGTGTAACAGCATGATGTGTATTACAGCTTTTACAGCAGCACAGATAGACTTTGCTTCTGACTACTGTCTGTGAAGCAGTGTTACATGTAGTACAGCTTTTACAGCTGAAAAGACTCTTTTTTTTCTCTGTAGTGCATTGGAACAGCTAAAGTTCCCTGTACTACAAAGAATATGGCAGCAGTAAGTACAGTGCAGTGCTCAGTGCTGTAAAACACACGGCACTACTATACGTTTTTCACTCTCTCTGTAACTGACAATAGTTGGAGAAGGAAAAGCTGCATGTACTGGAAGGAAATATGAATGGATCTCTTGGACCATATCTAAGTAGGTATATCTTCTAGAAATGGATGTCAGACTTTGCTTCACTCGTCTCTTGAGGTAAATTTGTCGACATCAATATCTCAATTGCCAAGACATAGTAAGGCCTTAACTATGTTTAATGATATTAGCTGACAAAAAATTAATTACTAAAATTTAAAATAACTGTAACTGCCATACTAAATAATGTAAAGGAGATAAGAGAACTGGATAGGATATAGGTGGGAATTTTAAGGCAGATATTTCACAGAAATAAATGGAATTTGTGGAGCCGTATATGCAGAATAACTTTCAGAAGGAGAACTGAGGTTAAAGGAAAGGCATGAACTGAGAAACATGTTGAGAGTGAACAGAAATTGTTAAAAAGAAAATATATGTATACACTGCATGACATAACAATGGAAACTGCTATTACAGCTTGTTTTCTTTTGTATTAATATATGTAAACCCATCTTACTTATTAAAATAAGATTTAATAAGGATGTTAAAAAATCAATATAAATATGCATAGGTGTGTGTGTGTGTGTGTGTGTGTGTGTGTGTGTGTGTGTGTGTGTGTGTGTGTGTGTGTGTGCGCTCGCAAGCGTGTGTGTGTGTGTGTGTGTGTGTGTGTGTGTGTGTGTATCTACATGAGTCTGTAATTATCATGTGACTAATTGCATATACTTTTAAGTGTACTGCACCTATTTCTTATGCATGTGCGAGCTCCTCTACCCTACCTATCTGGTATAGTGCAATATCTGCCTAAATGTATAAACTAGTTACCGAGTCAAGCAAAGACTACCCATACTCACTTGGTAAAAGAATAAACTCTACATGGAAATAGAATTATGAAGACTATGGATTCCGGTTAATATTGGTGAAAGGAATGCTGAGACACAAGGTACAGCATTCCTCAGCTGCCCCTCAGCACTCACATTCCAGTGTACTGCTGACCGGTGTCACTCAAACCAAATTCTTCTCATTTTGGTTGCTGTAATCTAGGATACCCTTTGTGTGAGATGCATGGTAAATACTGGGAGTTATCCACTGTAAATCAACAAAAGTGTTGCAAATAACTGGGTACCTCTGAAGTGGGGATGGAGGTTGATAGTAATAGTTCAAAATACTTTTGTTGACTATAACCTTTGACATGGGGAATGCAATAAGGTTTCCATTGCCTTTTGACAATAAAGGGCATTGAATGTGTTTTAAAACATTAATGTTCAAGTGGTTTTGATTTGAAGTTCATTGTAATTACTAGATTTTATCAAATAATTATGTAGTCTATCCCCATAGCTCATTTGAAATGGACCCATGACACTTCAGAGTTAAAAAAACAATGCATGAACCATAGTGCTAGA
>NC_056732.1:1066905111-1066920111 GCF_019279795.1 Protopterus annectens
TGCACAAGTTTTTTATAAAAAAAATTTTTTAACAATATAGATAGCAGTTTTTAAATATATGTAATTGGATAAGTGTCAATAAATGATGTAATGTTGGATATTTTAAAATAGAAATTTATAATAATATAATTATCAACATTATTATATGCATATTGGATATGAATATGCTCAAGGAAGTGATGTATGCATCAGATAAAATAACTGTGACTTTAAGGTAATAATAACTTTTAATTGATTAATTGTGATTTTTGGCGGTTTTTCTGGTATAAATACAAGTGTTTCAAACTAATTAAATGTTCTGATGAAGTCTACGACTGAGTAGATGAAAGCGCTTAACTTGCTGTTTTTATGTGAAATAATAAAAATATATTTGGATCGTGACTGCTTCACTAGAACTTTATTCGGGTTCGTTTTGGATACTGCTTTTGTGGAGAGTTCTAGTGTCATTTTGTCATTTTGCTGCATTTGTGACTTGTGAGGCTGGAGGACTGCCTCTAAGTACCAACAAGATATTATTATTTTTGTAATTATTATTAGTAGTTGTAGTATCACAACATTGGATATCAATCTATCTTAAAATTATGCTGAGTGTCTTTTCTACTTGAATGTGCTTATATAAAGAACATTGTCTTCACTGTACCTGTATAGCCTGCTTGGCAGTGTTTGAGATGCTGTGGTTATGCGCTGCCCTCTCTACAAGCACACCTTTTTATATAGTAGGACTTCTTCCACGAGGCAAGAGCTTAGAGTTTGCATTATCTTCATAGCTAGAAATACTTCTATAAGGGAGATCTATGCTTTGCATTCCTTTCTTAGGTAGCATGGCTTTTTACAAGACAGATCTAGGGAATGCATTGCCACAGAGCTCTATGCATCACTATGGACCATTGAAAATTTAACCCTGGATTTCTAATACTGTAACACTTTTAATTTCAGCTTGTAATGCTTCTTCAGACATGCTGACACAGGTGCACACAATTACCAGTGTTATATTTTATTTATTTCAATATCTATCTATCTATCTATATATATATATATATATATATATATATATATATATATATATATATATATATGTAATGTGTGTGTGTGTGTTTGCTGAATTAAAGTGTGTATTTGCCAGTGCAGTGCATGAAAAAGAAAGCTTAGAGAAAAGTTTGCATCACTGTTAAAAATGCAATTTTCAGTCAAATGATTACAAAAATAAACAGGTGATGGAATGTATCTTTTTAACTGCTGTGTATTTTCCAATGAAACTTACTCCACTTGTCTATCTTGTAACATGAGAGTAAGTATAGTGTAACTAATATATGTGCATTGCCAAGTGTCTGGGAGAATTAAAAGAGGGATATTATCAGTATATTTGTTTAACTTTTAAATGCTATGCACACTGAATAAGTTTTTTTGGAGGATGCTTCATTATTATGTGCATTCATTCAGCTCATTTCCACCCATTCGATCCAGAAACTGGGCATTCTGGGCAACAGAGTATGTTTGACTGTACAATAATAAGCATATTTTAGTAAACAAAAATATGTGTGCATTTAATATAGCTGAATAGTGTACTTTTATATAACAGATAACATGACAGTGAAGATCTCTATCAAGATGTGTCAGAGTGGTCTGCTCTTACAGTGTTATGTTTTTATTTATTTTATTTTTTATTTTATTTTTTATTTTATTTTACATTTGTTTACTGGGAAAGTCTGACTGGACAAGTCCATTTTCAGTGGAGGCCTGGAGAGAAAAGCTCTAAGACATACAGAGAATAAGAACTTTAACAATTTTACATTGAATTTCTTCAGAAATCTTAACAAAATTGACATAGGATTTTTAAAAAGAAATAAATTACAGTTTATGGTATTTATACAAAAATCATACAACCATAGTAACTGTGCGAGCAGATTACTTTATATACAGCCTTTACAAGATTGGACAGTATTTATAAGTTTGAGCTTGAGGTATGCTAAAGGAAACTGTATAGTGAGAGTGTGGAAGATGCTAGAAGAGTTTTTGATTAGTCAGGATCTAACAAGTCTGGTGTGACTTAGATAGTGATGGAGTCATTTAGCTTGGTTTAGCCTGGGACAGTAATTTGGTCAATCTGTTAGATGACTTGGTTTATTCTAATGTAGTTATTTAGCCTGGTTCAATACATGGACAGATCCATGTGGCAGGCAGGTGGGCTTTTAGAAGTTTTTTGAACTGGACTATGTTAGTGTTGGATTTGATGTCTAGTGGAAAGCTGTTCCAGGCTTTGGCAACAGTACAGGAGTAGAGGGATTCTTCAGCTAGGTTTTTGGTTTTTGTTATTTCTAATAGTGCCTTATTGCTAGAGCAAAGAGTCCTTTTATTAGAGTAGTCTGCTTGTAGGTTATTTATGGTTGGAATTTTTTTAGGGTGGTTTATTATTTCTATAGAAAACAGGTACATAACCATACAAAGAATAGTTGTCTGCAGAAACTTCCATGAGTTGTTAAATTAAGCAGAAGTAAGAGCAGCCTTTATCTCACTGAATCATGCCATCAGACTTGCAGGCAGCTAACTATGTGCCTGGTGCCATTTGGGAAGTAGGCCTTTATTTTTGAGCAGCAAGATTGTTACGCACACAAAAGGGACTGTCACAAAACATTACATCAATGTCACCATATTGTAAATCAGTGCTTAGTATTATTATTTTACCATTCTTTGATGCTTTATTAAAAACAACATATAATCCACTTTTAATGTAAATTATGTTAAGTTCAGTTGATAAGTGTAAAATCAATTATAAACAAAATGCTGAATTAGTAAGTATGATGTCTTCAAAGTTCTTGACTTTAACTTCCCTGTCAGCACACATACAAACACACAGACATGCAAACACACTAGGACACAAGTCTGCTTCACATGGTCAACATTTCAGAATGTCGAAGACCATATGGCTGATACCATATGATCCACATTCGAAATGTCAACCATGTAATAATAAAAAAAAAAAAATACAACAATAACTTACCGTCACACTGCTAGCCCCAGAACATAAATATACCAACTCTGAGATCGCACTACAGTGCGGAAGATGGAAATCTTTCCGTTCTGCAGTGTATGGAGATGCTGGTTCTGCATAGTCGATATTCCAAATGTAGATCATATGGTCTCGGTCATATGGTCTTCGACATTCTGAAATCTCAACCATGTGAATGGGGCCCAAGGACACACACACACACACACACACACACACACACACACACACACACACACACACACACACACACACACACACAAACTTATTAGAAGGCAGTGCTTTTGTCATGTTCTTTAAGAATATTTTCAATATTATGCATAGTCCATGTGTACCCTATCTGATGTATCACTGTATTTATGCCTTGGTGCTTCGGGGAGCTGCTGTTCACTCTCTTTAGACAATTTTTAACAGAACACATATTGCATTATGTTGACTTTTATTTCCCTATAACCACACACATGCTCATTAGTATGCACAAGTACACAAACACACACACAGACACATACACACACAGACTCTTGTCAGAAGGAAATACTTTTGTCATATTCTTTAAGAATATTTTCCAAAGAATGTATATTCCATGTGTACCATATGTGATGTACCTCTGTATTTATGGCTTAATGCTTTGGCATGCTGTTTTACAAGATCCCAGGTCTGTCTGCATGTCTGCATTTTTTATTCCCTTAATGTTGCCTCTACTTTAATTTATAGTTCTTGGCTGTTAACTTGCCACAAAAAGATATTTTGTTTGTACAGTCAGATAGCAGGCTTCTTGCTGTGTTAACAAGTGCTTTGACAAAGGTGACAGCAAATGTCCTGACATTTCTGCCAGATTTTTAAACTTTCAGGGTTATAACTTGTTTGTATTGTCACATCTCTGATGCTCATCCCTCCATTGCAATTACCTTTGGGGAGAAGCAGCCAAAAGCTCTACAATTAATCATTTAATAGTGTAGACAGGGAGCCCTTGTAAGTTATGTATATCACTAATTTTCATTTTGGAGTGTGGCTGTTGAAAGGCCAGCCAGAAGAGAAAAGAAAGTATTATTTCCTGGAGGAGGGAATGAAGGGTTCACCTCACTGGTTTACCATAACATCTGGTTATGCCAGGGAAGCAGTTCTGGTGGACTAGCATGAGCAGTATGAGCTTACAAATGCCTGCACTCACATGCATCTCAACATCACTTGCACCAAGTGCAGAGGGAAAGTTAGATTCCACCGCATCACATGCACCAAATGCAGAGGGAAAGTTAGATTCCTCAGCATCACATGCACCAGATGCAGAGGGAAAGTTAGATTCCTCAGCATCACATGCACCAAGTGCAGAGGGAAAGTTAGATTCCTCAGCATCACATGCACCAAATGCAGAGGGAAAGTTAGATTCCTCAGCATCACATGCACCACGTGCAGAGGGAAAGTTAGATTCCTCAGCATCACATGCACCAGATGCAGAGGGAAAGTTAGATTCCTCAGCATCACATGCACCAAGTGCAGAGGGAAAGTTAGATTCCTCAGCATCACATGCACCAAATGCAGAGGGAAAGTTAGATTTGTCAGCATCACATGCATCAAGTGCAGAGGGAAAGTTAGATTCCTCAGCATCATATGCATCAAGTGCAGAGGGAAAGTTAGATTCCTTAGCATCACATGCACCAAGTGTAGAGGGAAAGTTAAATTCCTCAGCATCACATGCACCAAATGCAGAGGGAAAGTTAGATTTTTCAGCATCGCATGCATCAAGTGCAGAGGGAAAGTTAGATTCCTCAGCATCACATGCATCTAGTGCAGAGGGAAGGTTAGATTAGGGTATGGCATAATAAAAAGAGAACTCTCACCCTGCACTGTGATAAGAATGAGGCCTCCCTTCCAAGTGTTATCCCATGAGGAAAACTAAGAAAGCAGTGTGAGCAATTGATGGGTACCAGAGGATCAGGAGAGGTCCAAAATAATCCCTGCATGCTTAATTACCTGTCTTTGGTCCAGCTACTTGACACCACTTCCCTTTCACATACAGCCTGGTAATGTATTCACTGATTTTTAACCAGATGTCTTTTTTTTGTGCTACTACCAATAGCCCAAATGATCTGTAATGGGGCCTGCTGCTTGTAAAAGTCTCTGCCATAGTTTTTTTTTTTTAATTAATAACATAAGATCCATCGGGGATTGTTGTTATTGTATGACATCCAGCAGAATTGCTGATATTTTCACTTGCTTAGATAATGTTTTCCCAACTGTTTACATTTGGGTTTTAGTCCTGGTACCCAAAATCTGTCCTCCTGGAAAATACAGCATGGCTCAGGACTATCTGTCCACTCTGTCTCATAAATAACTAGTAATACTAAATAGTAACAAGCAAAATAAATAAATAAAAATAAATAAATAAAAACAGGATTGATACCATATCCTGCTCCCTATACCTGGCACCAATCTCCCCTTGAAGCTGGTAGTACCTGACATTCAGGAATTATTTCAGCAGGACCACTTTTACTGTCTTCCTAGTTTTCTGCTTTCATACTATCCCCAAACATATCCCTCCCAACATAGGTCATCTCTCAAAAGATAGATGCTAGAAAACTGGATATAGTGGTCCAAGAAAAGAAGACAAAAGTGACATTGATTATTAAAATTCTACACCTAGTGACTACAGTGTCTTGTGTGCAGAGAGACACAAAGTCATAAAATATCAGGATCTGCAGGCAGAAATGAGAGCAATGTGGAAGAAAGATAGACAGTTCCAATAGTAGTAGGAGCAATGGGTCTTATAAAAAAAAAATCTACAATTGAATTTAGGTATGTTACCAATCCATGTAACCCTGTACATATTGCAGAAGGAGTCATTTACTGGACACATTGTGGGTGCTGCGAAGAGCACTTTTGGCTGACATCAAAGATTGAAACAATACTAATTTCATGAACTTTAATCATATTCTGACTTAGGAATGGGGTCCATTCCCGTCAGAGTATTAGAAACCCAAAAGATTTGGAGAAATAAAAAAAAAAGTTGTGATCTCTCTGATTTTGGATGCCTGTACATTGTGTCTTACTCCAGTGGCCTTCATTCCCATGATGTTGGCAGGTAACTACAAACTCGTGTTTTACGGATGACTTTCTTTTCCGTGACATACCTGATGTGCCATGATATAATCATAATGTGTGAGTTCTTCAGCATAGTCTTCAGACGTCTGTGCTCATTTCTGAGAGTTGTACAAGCTGGTTGCACAGCTATATCTCTGGCCTCCATGAGAGCAAAGTCAGTGCCAGTACAAATAATTAATCCTTTCTGAGGTTGGGAAAACTGTCTACTAATGCTTCCTTGGACTTGCACTGTGACAACCTGGATCTGTCACTGAATTTGAAAATGCTGCATTGCATTTGAGCAATAAATCTCTCAAACAAAGGAACAGTTAAAATATTTCTACATAAAACACGTGTAATTGAAATGACCATATGAAATAAAAAAATACATCCTTCATAGCCAGCCTCCTAAGTGCAGAGACAGAGCATCTCTGCTGCTTGTGACCTAGCTTTAAATATCAAGCCTTGGGCCCAGTAGGCCAGCAGGAAATGATGGTGTTAAAATGAGTCCAGCTCCATTATTCCTGGAGGGAGGGACTTGCCAGCATATTGCTGCCCCCTACTAGAGACCAGGATATCAGTAATTCAGTTTGACATTTGTAAGAACATTAAGTCAGCTGAACATTATGCTAAGAGACTGGTTTATGACCTCACAGTGGTGAGAAGAGGTTTTTATGACAGTTTATCATTTTGATATTAAGTGACAGACCACACATACTTTCATAAAACAGAATAGACAAGGGTTTACAGATGGCCACAATGCCTCTATTTTCTTATCTGAGTCTTTAGACAGTGCTGGCATTTGTGCTTCTTGTTTAGATTTATTTTGTAGTATGTAACAGTAACAGGTTGAGATTAAACCTTCATACATGAAGGTTCAAACTGTCTCATGCGTTCTTATATTTTGCTTATTTTTAACAGATTTTGCATATTTTCTAGTAGACTTTGCCTTCTTAAAAGCATTCATTTAACCTTCTTTAGATTCTGAACTAGTCTTCTGGATAATTTCAGATGCCTTCATATATATACACTACAAGTTCCACTAAATGCATTATAATAAATTTCTCATTATTCATGTAATGTGTTTCGCAGAGTGTAGGCATCAAATGTCCATAATTATTATTCCTATTTTTGTTTTCTAGTTATGCTGTTAAGAAAGAGAAATGTTGTGGTCTATAAAAAAGAATGAACTAGTTCTGCTGAGAATAAGAAATTAAGTTTTCTGTGAGGTAAGAATAATGAAATGAAACATACAAAGTATGTTTACTTGGGATTATTTTGGGGTCTGTCCTTCTGCAGCTGACACAATGGCAGTAAGGGCATTCCTGCTGCCTAACACCATTATTTATTTAGCGACTGTGCTTTCAAAAGCATTCTGATGACAAGTTATGAGCTGAGTGCAGGCCGATTCACTCATGTGTCCAGTACTCACTGCCTTCCAAGTTCTGTCACCAGTCACTGATTACAGGAACCGGCTACAAAAATAGCACAGGGTTCATGAAAGCCGACAGGTGAGTGACGGAAGTCTTTTTCAGAGACTGCGAATGACACTAAGCTAAAAGAAGAAATGGTACTATTAAACAGGCATTTTTAGTGGGAACATTTCATTTTAAAATTATTTGAATACCCTTCCTCCAATGGAATGGAATGTTTTATCTTGGAAAATGTCATCTCTAATCACCCAAAAGTTACAATTAAAGTATTTTTTTCTTACTTAGCAACAGTAACCTGTCAGAAATGTTGAAAGAGTGCCTAAAATCTATGTGTGGTAGTTTATAAAATACGGTGGCAAACTTCTTAAAAGGTTAGATGTATGCATTGTATCAGGGCCTTTATTCAGAGCATAAGACCAGTTTTGACATTGTGGAGGTCAATCTGTCTTTGGAAAAGACAACATTTTTATATGGACTTCATAGGGGAAAGCTTAGAATTAATGCATCAATAGCTCTGTACTTTCATAATTAGACCTGCTTAAATTTGAGGGAGATAACAGTACATAATTGTCACTGGGGTATTATGTTTAGACTAGCTTATCTTGTAAAAAAAAATGTCTTAACTGAAGGGGTTATTTTATTGACAGGGCAGCTGCACATTCTTTTGATACTGTAATAAATGAGGTATTTTGGTAATAGTAATTTACTGGAAAATACTGTTGCTTTATTTTTAGATTCCTACATTTACAAATATTGTAACACTTTTAGGCACCCATCCCTAGTAGCTCTTTTAAACCATATTAGGCTGTACTATACAGATCATTCTGTGCTACTCACACAGCAAAAAATTAGCCTGAGAATTTTAATGTTAAAAAAAATCCTTCATGAGGACACTGAGAAATGTAAGCTATGCGTAACTAAAAATAAATTTTAAATAAAGTTAGAACAAAAGAAAACACACACACATGCACGCGCACACACACACACACACACACACACACACACACACACACACACACACACACACACACACACACACACACACACACACACACCTTCCCAAATCTGTAAGATTTAGACTGTTTGAGGATTAGAGTAGCAGAAATGCTAGAAACCTCATGTAATGAATGAAAGGCATCACAACTCTTGTTTCATTTTGTTTTTCCCTTTTTATGACCATTCAGTCTTTTCTCTTCTCTTTTGATGCCTCATTGACTTCAGAACTCATCTCCCTGGCTGCAGGCCCTAACACTAATTCCTATTCTCACTCAGTTGCTCTCTAATGCTGCTACTGAAGGAACCAGCTTTCTCGAAAACTGCACTTTGAATTTCTGGATATCATATAGCTGCCATACATAATGGGGAGATAGATGTAACAACGACGGTACTGCCATCTTACCAGGGTGCCAGGGATGTTTCCTCTGCTTCAGGCATGGCATCCACTAAGCAATTACGGATATACATGTGGGTACAGCGCATACTTTATTTATTTATTTATTTTATTTTACATTTGTTTACCGGGAAAGTCCGACTGGACACAGGTCCATTTTCAGCAGAGGCCCGGGGAGAAAAGCTCCAAATACAATATAATACACAGATACAGCTTTTATAATATAACATGTGAATTAACATATAGGGAGAATTTACAGTAGAACATACTTAGCAGTAATGAACTTTATTTTTTAGGACTATAGGATAGTACAGCAGGGGTGGTTAGCCACCATTTTGTTCTTAGTGGGATCCCAGCAACAGTGTACTGATAAGGCTTAACCTGGGGGGGGGGGGGTGGCATGGGCAGAACCAGTTTTTTGTGTAGTAGGTTTTGAGATGTTTTTTAAATTGTGAAGTAGAGGTTGTAGAGGTTATGTGATTTTGGAGTGTATTCCATGTTCTGGCAATAGAGCAGGCAAAGAGAGATTTGCCAGCCTCATTTTTGTGTTTAATGACATTTATGTGGTTCTGATTAGTGGATCTTAAGGTTCTGGAGGTGGTGTAAGGGTGAATAACCTGCTGAAGGGCAGGGTTTTTTCAGGAAGGTAGCATAGCTTTTGAGCAATAGTGAGTTGATTGAGAAGGAGGAGTTGAGGAAATTCAAGCCAGTTCAGCTGCTTGAGAGCCAAGCAGTGATGAGACCTATGGTTGGCTTCAGTAGCAAACTTGGCAATCTTGTTGTAGCAAAATTTCATCTTGGTTAGTTCAGTGTGATGAAGGCTGGTTATGATAGAGGAGGAATACAGGAGTGTAAATAGGAGATGGGTTCTTGCAATAGTGGCTTTGGTGTTTTTAGACATAAACTGTTGGTTCCTATAAAGGACGCCAATCTTTTTGTTGACCTTCTTTATTGTTTGGGCAATATGTGTGTCGTATTTTAGTTTATTATCGATTTCTACACCTAATAGCTTTGTGTGAATTGTTGGGATGATTAGTGTATTATCTTTGGATTTTATGTCAAAATCATTGTTTACTGGAGGAGATCTTCAACGACTGAAGAGAATAAGTTTGGTTTTCTTTGGGTTGAGTATAAGTTTGATGTTGGCGAACCATTCTTCTGCTAGGGTAAAGTTATTCTGGGTGATGGTTTTAAGTTTCTTCAGGGTGGGTGTGGCACATATAATGGTGGTGTCATCTGCGTATTGCACTATAGAGGCAGAAGGTGAGGATGAGGCCATCTGGTTAGTGAACAGAGAAAATAGCAAGGGAGGGACACCTATGTCTACTGGAAGTATTGGGGACAACTGGTCTTTCCATAGACCTGCCTGTTGTCAGTCAGATACGTAGTTAGAGAACCAGAATATGGTAGAGGAACTGATGTTCAGGGTAGCTAGGGTTTTAGGAGCATACTATGGTTAACCATATCGAAGGCTTTGGATAAGTCTAGGAATATGGAGGATACGAATGGACCTTTGTTTCTGTGTAGATTCACAATGTTGGAGAAAGAGAGCAGTGCTGTGGTAGTGCTATGTGAAGGCCTAAAGCCATGCTGGGATGTAGATAGTACGTTGCTTTTTGGAGGTAATGCATAAGCTGGACTTGAACCACTCTCTCTAATATTTTTGATAAGGGTGATAGAATTGCTATAGGGCGGTATTTGGTAAGCTCAAGGGATTGACCCCCTTTGGCAAAGATATATTATGAGATATTTTCCAGGAGTGGGGTACTTTGCATTCGGTTATTGACCTGTTTATAAGGATGGACACTGGATAAGCTATAGCATCTGCTGTAATCTGTATGAAGTCAGCTGGGAGATTGTCGGCTGCTAATGTTGTTGGTTTGAGTTTTTTGAGAAGTTTAGCAATTGTAGTGGTGGGGACTGGGTTCAGGGAAAAACTGAGGTTGTTGTTTATTATATTGGAGGGGCTGGGGATACTGTTGCTGTAGGATTGGTAGTTGTGTTTTGGGTATCTGCTAGGGCTTGGATTGTTTCAGTGAAATATTTATTAAATTGGGTGGGGATGTCACTGTGGTTGTTTGGTAATATAGGGGAAGGAGTGTTAGGTTTGCCATGGTGGAGTAGGTTGTTTATTGAGGCCTAGATTTTTGAGAGTTGTTGGTGTGTTTTTTCTGCAAGGTTTTATAGTAATTAGTTTTGTCAAGCTTTATTAGTTTTTTGGTGTTGTTCCGGAGTTCATGGTATTTCTGTCTTAGGGCAGTGGTTTTGTGTTTGTGAAATTGTGACCAGGCTTTGTCTCTTTGTTTCAAACTTCCAACTCCCCATGCAGCACTTCCTCCCTATTAGTGTGAAGTGTTAAATTTTTACGGCCCCTGACCTTCACTAGAGTCATGCTGAATTACTCGCACTTCCATTAAGAAAGGAGAAGACACCATTCCCCAAAGCCAACTGTCTGTGTCAGCAACCCTGTCTGTTACCCAGACCACAGTCATTTGTGGTATAAATGAATTATTTACTCTAGGTATTGGAATGGTTCCTCCTCCTTGCATCATAGGTATTGCTACTGCATCAGCAAATAAGTTTCCAGGCATACAAATTGTTTCCACTCCCAACCCTCAATTCGCTCCCAAATGATATTTAAGTAAAGTTAAGTGGACTGGAAGAGTAGAAGAGAACTGGACAGAACAAATCAGAATCACCTGTGATTTGGGCGTGGAATCTGAGAGCAGTCCTTATTAATGTATTCAGATATGGAGACCTGTGACAGACCTGGATATTTGCACTACACATCTATTTTTATATTTTCATATATGTAACAGATAGTAACAAGAGCTTTCAGATATCTAGCAGAAAGCTTGGCAACGATGTAGTCAGACATTTAAAAATTGTAACAAAAATGATGACATGCTGTAGAAGCACTTCATACCTATTTGTAAATTTCCTATCTTAGAGACCAAGCTCAACTTTCTTAATTTTTTACACTTTTTTTACAATTTTGATCATTATGTTGCTTGTCGTTCTTATTAAGGAACATGCATGTCTGTGTTAGTCCTTTTTGATTAAAGAGGAATAGATATACAACCTTTTTACCTAAATCTGAGGTCCTTAGTATCTTCATGTTCTGCTTTAAGCAGCTGTTTCAGTTGGTAAGAAGCACCTTGAAACAGCTCTTTTGCCAATCATGACTTTGAGGAGATGGAGTCTTTGCAGATTTAGTGAGTCATTGGTCTCACTGCAGAGGTCATTGGGTGAGGACAGTGCAATCAATTTGTTTCTTTACTGAGGTCACCTATCATGAACTAAATTAAAGCTGAATGTGAGAGAAGAAGGGTGACCACAGATTGCATTTATAAGTGTTTGTATCATTTGAATATTATGGGAGGAGTTAAGTACAGTGAGAGGAAGACTTTACTCTAACCTGGGGATTGGTTCATTTTAGCAATAGCTGCTGTAACTGGCTGAGTAAGATATTGTTGTGTAACTTTGGAAAATGTGATATCTTTGTGTGATTTAAAATATAGTGCCTATTTAAGCATTAAGCCAAGGAATTTGAACTGAATGACTTGATGTTTAAGGTTGTACTGTAGAGTGCATACAAATTTATGAGGAGTTTTATGACTTTAGATTAATGGTAAAAAGTATTTTAGCAGCTGTTATATTTAGGGTTAACTGATCGGTTGTTTACCAGTTTCAAAATATGCTAACATTGTTTTATACGTAAAGTTGTAGTATATGTGTACTTGAGCTAGTGTTATAAATAATTTTATCTGCTTAGAAGGCAATGTTTGAGGGGTGAATATATGCAAAGTTGTTTATAAGTTATTCTAATAGAATGGGTCCAGGACAGAGTCCTGTGGTACTCCAAAAATGAACATACTAGTGAAAGCTAATATTGGAGGAGTTGGTAGTGGAGAAAGTTCTTTGAGACAGATTGTCAGGTGTCAGAGAACCAAACAAGGGTAAATGAACCAAATCAGACAGTATGCATTTTTTATGATAAATTTGTCACACCTGGTACCTATGAATATATAACCAGTCTGTTTCTTGTTTTCAGAGTGGTATAACTTTTAAATTCTATTTGTTAGTGAATAAATAGCTATACATGCTTTGTGGCCAGGTATGAACCTATGTTGACAGAAAGTATCCCACATTTATTCAGGAGTTTACTTATTTAATCAGACAGAATGTTCTCAAACACGTTATTATGGGGCATGTAATTCAGATGGGTCTGCAGTTTTGGAAAAGGGACTGTAGAGTTGAGAACTATTGATGAGTGGACAGGAGATAGTAGGTTTACCTCGGGTATCACTTCTGTGTCACTGTTAGACAGAGGCACAGCATACTAACCTCGAAAAAGGGCATAACAAAATTCATTTAAAATGGGTGGCGAAAGCCAAACACACTCTGGCTAGGCTTATAAATGCCCTAGGGCAGATAGCCTAGTATGAACCTATGAACCTATGAACTATTATAGGCTTGTTTTAACTAGGTAAGAATTTACCAGTGTAGAGAGTAAGATTTCCAATATAAGCAAGCAGCTTTCAGGTATGAGGGGCAATCATTTGGAGAAATGATGGATAAAATGCATTTTTTCCGTTGAGTTTCCAGTAATTTGCTAATAGCTTTTCCTGTGATAGCGCACAAGTGGAAGGAAGGATCTGTAGTCCTGTTGGAGCTATTCAAGTGAAGTCATGGGAGATGGTTCTGTCAGTATAGTGGGTGAAGTAATGGAGCAACAAACTCTTTAAGAATCTTAAGGATAGCAGAAGGAAGCTTCTAATAAAGTAATAGAAGAAAAAAAGTCCTAGCTTCTTAAATGCTGAAATTCTTAATTTAGTGGCTGAGAGTAAATAGGACAGGCTGTGGGGGAGGGGGGATAACTTGAGCCTTCTTGAGATGTGTGCATTGTATAATGAAGAAAGTATTGAAATGGAACTTACAGTCCCTGAATCTGGCTTGCTATCACATTTACGTAACAATGATTAAGTGCAAATCATCCAAATAAAAGGCACAGGACAATCCAGTGATGTGTGTATATAGAATCTAATGACTTACAAAACAAGGTCTAAAGGCTGAAATATACTTTTACCTGTGAAATAACTACAGAGAGTCACACAAGCATTCTTGCTATCATGAAGACAGTAAATACAGGCAAGTTTAGTCATATAGAAAGTTCCGGAAAAATGCAAAACAATTATATTGCAAGCATTTCAGATAAGATGGTGTTCATAGTGAGTATTCAAAGGCTGTGGCTGTGTGCTACAATATTTAAAGAGCAACTCATAAGGAATAAAATACCTGCAGTTTTCTGTTACTGGCAGGTAAAATACTGAGTCCTCTTACCAGCAGAACTTATGTAGAATCATGAATACAAATGAACTGTGTGCCATGCTACTACTTATCAATTTTAAAATTTGCTAAATTTTATTTCAGGTGAGACACCCCAACTATTTGTTGGCCTTCAAGAGACTGAAGAGCCTATAGCATCTGTAAAACAACGATCTTCTGTGTACCTGTCTAAGATAACGTCCAGTGAAGCAACAAAGCCTGTAAGCATATGTATTGTTTATTTTCTTAATGATTATTTTTCTGCAGATGTTTTCAGACCAAGCCACTGATGGTGGATGACAACCTAAGTGAAGAAATCAAATGAAGAGACCAGTTGTAGTATTTTTATTTTTATGACTTGTCATACTTCTGTCAATGCCCGACCCTAGTATTCATTAGCTTGCCTTGTGATACATGTCCTGTGTGTCTTACAAGCTGTAAGAAATTTTCAGTGAATTCAAATTCATTGAGACTTGCTTCAATGAAACAGGTATAGGAAATGTAATCTCAGTCAGACTCACTTAAATGCATTGCCACCTCTGTCCACACCCCTTGCATTCCTAGGTGAAACTTTACTTTGAGACTTACCTTTGCTGTGGGCAGGCATAACCGATTGACAGCTGTGTACTTGGCAGTGACAGGCTGTGTGCAGGCATAATTGACATCATACAAGGAGACTTCCACCTCCCACACCCCCTGCCGTACATAATTTTAAGTTACTTTCTGTCGTACTGCAGGGGATATGGAGGTGGAAGCCAATCATTGTA